>NC_092209.1:92828386-92861849 GCF_043381705.1 Parasteatoda tepidariorum
CTCGAATTCGATAGCAAATGATATTTAACATTAACCAGATAGTGGATATAGAAAGCTCTGCCTTGTTTATTGCAATATCTTTTTAGATAAATTATAATTTTGTCATATTTTAGGGTTTAAATTATAAATTCAATAGTTAGGGGATATTTTTAATAAATCAAAAACTTTTTCTAAACTTCATTTTTTCCCCCAATATCGTAAACAAGAGGTGGCAAACAGTGGGTCAAGTAAGACCGTCAATGCATAAACCGATTCCCAAACATGCCATTGGTTAACTGAAACGGTTCTGTGCTATGTTATCAATTGTAACTTATTACAAAAAAAAAAAAAAAAACGGAAAATGAAAGAAAATGACATACAAATACCTGTCAAAAAATTTCTATTAGAAGCGTTATAAGCGAAACACATTAATTTTACTCCCCATCCCCTAAAAGTTTCATGTAGCCTGATAACACTTTTTCAATAGATAAGAGTCAAGATTCCCGGTAGAATCATGATCTTAGAAAATAAATAAACAATTTTATTGAACATTTTCATATTTAATTAAATTTTTAAGAATAAATGCATAAATAAGAAACAAAAGTTGGATAAAAAGCGCTTTGAAAACGCGCGACACGCAAAAAAACATGCACGGAACAGCAAAAAGCGCTTCAATCCAATCTTCTCATTTAAAATATTTTCCCCTACAGAATTTTCCCTACACAGGTACCTTTTTTACAGGGACCTTTTTTTCCGGGGAGCTTTTTTTCCGTACCTTTTTTTCCGGGACCTTTTTTTCCAGGTACCTTTCTTTCCGGGACCTTTTTTTCCGTAACTTTTTTTCCGGTACCTTTTTTTCCTACAATCTCGTGATTATTTACAATTTAATTTTGTTTCTGAAATTCCCCCTTAACCCATTTATATGAACTGGAGAAAACTATTTTTGAAATACGTCAGCAAAAACAAATACAAACATGTATTAAGATTATTTTGTAAGGAAATAAATTCTCTTAAGGTATGTTAAATTTTTTCTTTGTATAATTATAGTGCTAAATACCAAAACAGTATAAATATTAACATTTAATCTTTAGAAACATATTTATTCATATTGTCACTGCAATTTAAGTTGCATTTTAGAATTTTGAAGTTTTTCACATATGCGCCTCTTTCACTTATGCACCTTTTTCTCTTGGCCCCTTACACCGGTGCATAAGTGAGAGTTCACTGTATCTGTTTTTGAACCTAAAGAACTAAATCTGAACTTAAAACCATATGGCTCGTTACGAAATGTATAGAACGAATTTCTAATTAACAGTTTTAGGGCATTGATAAAACATCCAGTTTATTTACTTTCAGGTTAAACCTAATTTTTTGTGACGAAAAAGAAATGGATCTTAGCAATAAATCTTTTTTCTCTTTGTTTAAACCTAAGGGCTTTTGAAAAACGAAAATCTAAAATAAGCATATTTAAGCACTTTTTAAAAACACTACGCACCATGCTTCCCAAAGAAAAAAAAATCATAATTAGGATCTGTAGTAAGAAAAATTACTTTTTACGATCGTTTAAAGTTCTTAATTTATAATCATAAAATCAATAAAATTCAAAAACTTAACATAATTAAGATAGAATTTACTAGTTTCTGAAAAATATTGCAGAGAAAATTGCGAAAAACAATGCATTTTTTGTAATTTAGAACGACAATCTACACGACAAAGAAAAAATCTCTGCTTAAAAGATAGAAAAATAAGCACTTTACAAATCCCGAATTTAAAAATTCCAGAATAATATTAAAATTAGTTTAAATGTAGCGATTTACATACTTAAAGGAAGATTGTTCTTTCTTTCCAACTCAAACAAAACTCAAGTCTAGGCACTTGGAAGAACAACAAAACTGAGCAAAATAAACGTATAACGTTAATAATAATAATCAACGATGATTTTACAAAATAGCAAAATATTTAATTAGGATATACGGCGATTGAAATCTAGTTTTACCCAAATGTGACAAATCGAACAAAATATTCTGTTAACCAATATGATGGCGACCATTTGGCGAGAAAAATTGCAATTTACTTATTAATTTTTCATAACCAATCAAATCGTAAAATGATTTGAAGGCGCGAAATTAGACAAATGGGAGTTTCAGCTGCCTTTAATGTAGATGTTGCCTGATTAGTTGATTACAGAAACAGTAAAGCACGAGGCATAGTTACACCTGCAAAAAAATTTCATTCGCTTTGACACAAAAATAGAAGCTAATATATATATATATATATATATATAGATGTCTTCCCAAACAACGCACCATTTATTTTTCAGCAGGATTCAGCTCCATGCCAGACAGCAAAAGTATGCAAAGCATGCTTTCAAAATAAAAGCATAGATATATTACCATGGCCAGGAAACAGCCATGATATCAATCCAATTGAAAATTTGTGGTGACGTTTGAAAATTCTTGTACGAATAAAACGTCCATCCAATAAAAGACAACTAAGTGAAGCTATAATTGATTCTTGGCACCATGTGATTACGAAAGATGAACTCCAAACACTCGTTCACTCGATGAAAAGACGCTGTGAAGCTGTCTTAAAAATTAAGGGTTATCCTACTAAGTATTGANACGACGGAGTTGGTCGATGAATAGAAAATTTTTTCGTTTTTCCCTCTTCATAACATTGTCTAGTTTTTTCAGTCATCTAGTAAAAATTACGGTCGTCATCCAAGCATTCTTGTTGGCACCCTTTTCTGTATCATTCATGTTGGCAAATTTCGCCCTTTTTTTAAAATATACAAGAAAAAATAAAAAATTAAATAAACGAGAACAAAGTCTAAAAATCGACGTATAACCGATTCTGTGCGTCGTATAAACGATATATTTTTACATTAAAATGAATAGGAATGATTTGGGACCACACTAAAACGTCGTATAAATGTAAACGTCGTATAAGTGATCGTCGTATAAACGATGCTTCACTGTATATATATATAAAAATTTTATCATTATTTTTTAAAGTTAATAATGGAAAGTTTAGTTCAAGGATTGTGAACATTACAAAAATGGTTGCTGTCTTTTCATGGCCTATAATAAAATTAAGTATAATTTAATAAAAAAGTTTAAAAAAATGTCTACACAAAAAATTCAAAATTTGTTTTTCTTCATATATATTACAATGCTCACAGGATAAATTAATATTGATTAAAAATCATTATTTTTCATAGCGTATCCATTGACAGTAGCTAAATTTTTTTACCAAATTTTGAAAACCTTATTTCTTTCTTAATTTAATTAGTTGTTTTTAAAATTAATAAACTCAACTTGAACAAATTTAGCTGTTTAACTGGTCTGAAATAATGGCGGGGGGGGGGNGGGGGGGGGGGGGGACAGATCCAGCAGCACACACAGTATATATTTCTGTTTTATATTAATTTGATTTTGATTTTCCATAGCGTTTTAAAAAGTGCTTAAAGGTGCTTATTTTCGATTTTAATTTCTTAAAAGCCCTTAAAGGTGCTTTTTTTCATTGAGTGTTTTTAAAAAGTGCTTCATTTTCCCTTTTCGAAAATGAGATTTTTTTTCTTAATCATGTCAATTTTCGCCACGTATTACGCAAAAGCGTGCTTTTCACATTCGATCCGGAATCTATTTCAGCGCACGATCCGTAGCGTATAAATCATTTTCCAGGTTTGATGAAATACTTGCGAGTCTGCATGTGCGTCGTTCTGAGTTCGGTGAGATTATTGCAGTCTCATGTGCAACTCTGCTGCATTTTGCAAGATATTTTCAAATTCAAGATTCATTTTCCACCCTCTGATATCGAACAGAAAAATCACATTTTTTATAATGGCTAATATAATCAAGAAAAAAAGTTCTTCGTCAGAAACTGGTTATTTTTTCATGATCATGTAAAGTCTTTGAAAATTATTTTGCATTTTGTTAATGTATGTAGTGCTTAAAAATATTTTATGAGTTCCTAAAAAGTACTTAAAATGTGCTTATTTTTTGTTGAAAGATTTGACTACACACCCTGTTTGATGTTTGAAAATTTTAAGAAAGTCAACTGACGATTTGATTTGGAAACGTGAGGCGCGATTAAAAATTTTGAATATGTATTAGAATGCAGCTAATTTAAATAATATAAACATAGCTGCAAACTAATATAATAATATAATTAAATAATATAAACATGGCTTCTGGATTTTCCCAGTTTCTCCTGGTCTACTGGTTCAATAAAAATTCTCCTGGTTTTTGTACATTTTAGAAAATTGTCTAATATTGAGAAAGTTTCCTTTAAAAAAATCTCTATTGAGATCTTGGCGAGATTGAGATTATTGCTTGCTTGAATATTTAAATAAGCGACACTAATACATAGTAAAGCGAGTCTCATTTACAAAATTTATTTAACTCTCTTTGAATTGAATGCCTATATTCATTCAAAAAGATGAATAAACATAATGCGTAACATTTCAAGATCATTTAATGTGAAATTACAACTAGAAAACATGGCAGTTTTTCTATTTTGATGACAAAAACATTCCCTTAAATACCCTAGGTGCGAAATATTTAGTATATTTTGCAACAATTATCATGAAATTTATATCATTTCAAATTATATCATCAGGATTTCGTTCTATCTGTGTTGGCATAATGAATTTTTTTTGCAATTACATAAAGTCAAAACTTTAATTCTTAGAACTATTTTTGAATCTGATGAATGCACCAAATGTATGTTTTATTACAAATTTTATTTTATTTTATGTCCGTCGTTGAACAGCCGATCCAATTTTTTGGATTTACGACTACTAGTGTTCAGCTCCATAGCCTTGTCATTTTGAACCCACTCCAGAAGACAAGGGAACTCCGGGATCGAGTATTGGGAGAAATTTTGTCTTCGTGGAGGAGTTTTTAGATGGAACTAACCCACATTTGCGTTACATGGTTACATCACTGAGGTCGGCACTGTGGTCGGTGCAAGCCGGATGCGGAATTTATATCGACCAGCCATTGCAGGGATTCGAACCCGGTTCACCTCATTGAAAGGCTAACGCTCCTATCCCCTGAGCCATCGCTGCTCTCGATTACAAATGATGTGATTTCAACTTTTTAGTTTTTTAATGTATTGAAATGAAACAAACATTTTAACTTATCGAAAATTAGTTTTTAATATGAATTTCAATCTAGAATATGACTTGTTATTGATTGAAATATGCAAGTTAAAAATATAGTATAATATGATTCACGAATAAGATTATGATTAATTATGAATACAAATTACATTACGGCTACAAATTTGCTTAAATGATTTTGAAAAATATCGAATTACATTCATGCAAAATTGCAAAAGTAAATATCATATTCATTCTGTGTATATTTAATCGGATATTACAGTGTTTCCCAAAGTGTGGTACGCGTACCCCCAGGGGTACGAGAACAGTTTAGAGGGGGTACGCGTTCTTATGCGAAATATCTTGCAACAAACGAAAATTTTAAAAAATTTTATTCAAAGACAAAGCTAGCCATGAAAATTTACGATTACGTATTTTTCTATTGGCTATTTCTTTGCAGAGTTAACAGTTAATATTTAGTGGTGTCAACAGCCAGTTGTGATTTTTAACTTTTGTGCAATTTTTTTACAGTAAAAAATACATAAATTTTTTATCAGTGGTACACAGTGTTACGAAATAATTTAGAAGTGGTACACAAAAGTCATAAGTTTGGGAAACACTGGATATTAGAATGAACTTAAGTTGAACGATCCTTTCTATTACTGAATGAAATGTTCGTCATAATTAATTTTTTTCCATTTATTTTTCTCTAGTGTGGCGTAGAAATTAACTGTTTTAAGATGTGAGTTCTGCTATATTTGCTGCGGACAGAAACTTTAAACAGCTTCATAATGCGTTTAATGATAGTTTAAATGAAAGTCTAGTTATAATTTCTCGCAGAAGCTGTAAAATATAACAATCACCGTCATAGCTTTTGTAGTTCATTTCTAAAGGTTTTCTTAATACTAAAATATTTTAGTCTAACTTTATCTGTATAAAATATGATATATTTAAAAAATAAATAAAGTTCTAAAAATATAAAGCAGCTGCATTCTGTGAAAGTTTTGATTCATATAGTTTTCGGTGGTTTTTAAATGAAAACCTGTTTGCTTTAGTAACCACATAAGTGTATTATTTCCTTTTACCACAATTAGTTAAGCATCCCTAGCGTCAATAATAGCTTAACAAGCACCGACCACAGTGCTGACGTAAAATATGCACAGTGGTAGACGGATCATGGATTAGAATTCCCTTGCTATCGGGCTAACCGTGGAAGGATTTCGAGGTTTTCCTCTCCATGTAACGCAAATGCTGATTAGTTAGATCAAGAAGTTCTCCACGAAGGTCAGATTGTCCCTGTGTTTGATACCGGAGCTCCCTTGTTTTCTGGGGTCAAACTTGCATGGCTATGCAGTTGAACAATAATAGTAATATAAAAACACTGCCTATTTTACTACCAATCATTTAACTTTCATTCAAACTCAAAAAACAATAAAGCAGCTTGGAATTGTATTCTTAAAGGAAACGGTTTCAGAACAAGAATTTAATTCATTAACTAAATGTCCCGCAGTGAACTGATCGTTAAGACACGGTTCCCAGCAGATCACCGAAGTCAAGCATCACTGCCTGCGGTCAGTGTGCGGGTGGGTGACCACTTGGATCAGTCTGCATAGGGACCGAGGGTGTGCGGTATGGGTCCTCGTTAAACTGTGCTACCGTAAAGTACTCGACATCGCATGCAGGTCGTTGGGCTACCGAAGCGGGGGTGCCATCCCCTCTGCAGAGGATGAAAATTGGGATGGCATGTCTTCGGATCATCCTCAGGGATGTTTCCCAGACCGTCGCCAATAACCCATTGTGCAACTCTAGTGCGACGTAAATAAACTACAACAACAACAACTACATTAACTAAATACTTTTAATTCCCACGGCCTCCCACCTGACGTATCAAAGATAAAATATCGTTCAAATGATGAAATTCTCTTTTATTCACAACTCAAGAAGTATTTATGGAATTTCTCTGGTCACCTCTCTCAAAAATAAACTCACCCACTTAATGCTTCACAAAATTAAAAATTAAAAAAAGAATTCAAAACAAAAAATTATCAAACAGCAGCGGTCGCCAGAACAACGCATGCGCACTGCTTGATTATTGTAGTTGAAAAGTGAGGATGTGAAATCCAAGCCATTTACAATGGGTAAAAAAAAAAAAAAAAATCAATGACTGGACATTCTTCAATGACTTGAAAATGAAACAAAAAAGATATTCCATTACAATCTCTATTTTCAAAAGCAAACAATGAATTTAAAATGTGGAATTTTAATCCAACATTTAGCTATTTGAATTGACCTTGAAAATTCAATTAGCTCCATTAACACTTACACACTATCAAATTTTTATAGTGATGAACTCAGAGTTTATTTACTTATTAATTATTTTCAGCCAACAAATCATGCAGGGTGGAATTGCGAAACTTTCGCAATTATCGTTTCTTTCATCTGATTTTAAAAATGATTGGTTACTAACAATACAGTAATCATTTCATGGAATGTTTAAATGACGAATTGAAGGATTCATCTAGAAAATTACTTTTCCACCCCTCTTTTTCTTCTTTTTTTTTAAAGATAATTCAAACTCAATTTTAATATTATTTAACTGAGTTTTGAACTAGATTCTAAATTTTAGTCAACGATAAATACTATTATAATGAAATATTAAATAATTGATGCTGTTAATTCTTTTTATGCAACATTACAATAAAAATTTTTAATAAATTTATATTATGCTATTAGGAACTGTTCTGTGATTTTTAAAATCACAGAACAGTGTTTTCACTACAGCGCGAGAACGCGAGAATCTCGCATATTTTTTTCTTTTCTCGCATTAAAAATTATTACCGCGAGAAATTCGCGCATTCTATAAATCAATTTCAAAATTCGCGAATTTCTCTCATTTTGGAAAAAGCTTCGAATTACGTCATTTAGAATAAAATCCGTTTCACTTTTCTTCCTGGATCTTCATTATTTTCAACACTTGCCCCGTTATCCAGCTTCTCTATTTACCAGTAGGCATTGTTCAGAACCTTTTCGAACAACAGAACACAACCCCTCCGAACCACGGAACCCCTTTCAGAACACATTTCTCTGCAACCACGTGTTTACTGTAGGTATGGTTTTTCATGTAAGACGTTCAAATTTTTTTATGCGCTAATGTAAGATGGACAAATACCTAGTAAAGGCAAAATCTTCTATGATGATGCAGCAAAAATATTCAATGCTTTAAAAAATAGAAGACGTTAAAAGTGTATTATAACAAAAGAAATTTTTTTTCCAAGTCTATTTGTATTTTTTCAGTTTTTAGAAATCTCACCCTGTTTTTGAGAAAGGGTGAGAAATTCTCACCCATTTTTTTTCTATGATGAAAACACTGATTATACTATATACTTATTACTTAATACTCCATACTTCTACTTAAACTATTAAAACTTTGGCGCAATAATATAATTTTAAGATAAATAATAGTATATTTTTTTTATTCTTAGCGGTAAATTTTTGCCTTGATTGCACTTAAGTGAAGCACAATATATTATTTTTTGGCGATCGGTTGCCCATTTTGTAAGCAGCATGGTGTATAAATACTGCTTCAAAAATAATAATAATAACTATGCGACCCTTCGTTCAAATGAAAAAAAAAATTATTAAAAATAACTTACTATGCATGAAAAAAAAACTAAAAATATTAACAAGTATAATTTTTTCAAATAAATAAATGGACACCATCAATGAAATTTGACATTACAATAGTGTATATAAAAATGTAAAGGGAGGGAAAAAATAACATTCATTTATCAGTTCGAAAATGAATAGCTGTTAAGTTTGTAGTCAGATCACTGAAATGCAATGATTTGCTGTGTTCGAAAGCCATTTCATGTTCTTTTTTCCCCGCTACTTTTGGAATAATGCCCATTTATCCATTGTTTCTCTCGCACGAGATCTTCATTTTATATGCTTACACACGACAAAAGTTTAAAAAAAAAATGCTCAAAATTTAATAAAAATATAAGAGAGACTGAGATTAGATGTTGCCAGATATAAATATTAACATTTTTATAGAAATTTTAAAAAAATAAAACGAGATTAAAACTGTTTCTAACTATTATAGGATTGAAGGTTAAAAATTCTTAGCCAGAGGGTCGAGGGGTCAGCGTGACTGACTGCGAAGCCAATGGCTGCGGGTTCGAACCCAGCTCAGAGCATAGATGTTTGCCTTTGTGTGTTGTTCTCTATTGTGCGAATGTGGAGCCGGGATAGCCTCGTTGGTAGGTCATTGGACTCATGTCCAAGAGTTCGTACGTTCGATCCCACGCCGGCAGAAGACTCCCCGTGAAGTAAATGGTGATTGATGCACTTTAAATATGTGGAGTCACAAAGTCCTCCATGTTCACATAACAAATTAATACCTCTGGGGGTACTGATTCAGGAGTTTCCTTGTCTTTTGGATTGGTTCAAAATGACAAGGCCCCGAAGTTGAACATTATTCGTAAACCCAAACATTTGGGTCGGCTTTTCAACGAGGGATATATATTGTGTGAATGTGGCCCACCCTATAAACTCGTATCTGTGGCAGTGTGGATTGGGTAATGTTGCTCGCCTCCGTAACTTAGGTTTACAGGTAACGTTACAGGGTTACGTTACTGTGCAACCCAATGGGTAACGTTAAATGAGTAATTCTGGCATCTTCCTAGGTGAAGAACGTAACAGTTCAGTGCCTGCCATTAGAAAAAAAAATATATTTATAAATTTTTAATAAGTAAAATTTCTTCCTATTCTGTAACACATTCCGTAATGCTTAGTTTAATTATTTCTTTTGAAATTTGCGCATGTAATTTCATTATTTATTAATTATTTCATTAATTGAGATTTATAAAATTCTCATTTATTAATTTACGGGATTTTCTTTTTCATTGGCTTTTCAATTTGTTCGAAAGTTATTACCAATTTTTCCCGTAATTTCTTTTATATTTTTTTGCTTGAAATAATGCCGATTTATCCATTCTTTTTCTCTCTCGAATTCTCGTTTCTCTCCATGTCTTAAAGTTGTAAGATAAATAAATAAACGAATAAATAAAATAAAAAATTAATAAAACAAAATAAGAAAGCAATACTTGATGTTTCGATAAAGTAGCTAATTTTATCGAAATTTATAAAAACATAAAAGGCTCAAAGGATATTATTAAAATTTCTAATTTTAACTGTTTTATGATAGAAGGTAAACGTTATAAATTTTTACCAAGTAAAATTAATCATTATTTCCAAGTTGAATAATCTAGTTATCCGTACATTTTGTTTAGATTAATATGTTAACAAAATGTCCTTAAAAGAGTAACGAATTACAATGATTTAGAAACAATTACAAGGATTACGGAAAGAGAGACTTGGATTAGTCTGCGTAGGGACCGAGGGTATGCGGTATGGGTCCTCGTTAAACTGTTCTACCGTAAAGTGCTCGACTTCGCTTGCAGGTCGTCGGGCTACCGAAGCGGGGGTGCCATCCCCTCTGCAGAGGATTAAAATTGTGATGGCATGTCTTCGGAGCATCCTCAGGGATGTTTCCCAGACCGTCGCCAATAGCCCATTGTGCAGCTCTAGTGCGACGCAAATTAACTACAACAACAACAACGGAAATAGAGTAAGGAGACTCCCAGAAATTGAAAAAATTGTAGTTTCATTTGAATTTTCTTAAAAACTACAGTTATGCAGGTTTCGTTAAAGTGTAAGGTAAATTGCATTTAGTTTATATACTTTAGCTGAAAATTAAGCTAAAATAAAACTTAATTAATATCTTTTCTTTTCAAAAATGAAAGTGACATCAAATCCTTTTGAATCGAATTAATTTAAGAGATTTCTTAGAGCTACTTGATTTTTTTAGAATTCAACTTTGTTTTGTGTTTCAATTTGAGATTAAAGTACTGTATTTTTTTAAAATAACATTATCAGAGTACGAAATTATATATATATATATATACTATATATAAATATTATTACACTTAATAAGTAAACGCAATCGTTGTAGAATATTTCATTATAAAACAATATCGATGTAATTTTAAATTTCATGAAAAATGAATAGTCGCAGTAAAAAATAAATAAATAATTGTCAAGATAATTTATGCATTGCAGTTTTAAATTAAGAATAACATTGAGAATTTTTGTTACGTACAGATATTTTGGCTGGTAAATTACTCGTTTTATTTGTAAAGCATTTTTTATTTTTATTTTAGAGCTACAAAGATTACTTTACACAACATTCATAAGAAGGCTGCCATCATAAATTTAACGGGAAAAAAAAAGAAACATTTCCTATGAAATATAATTTTACAGTCAAACCCCGCTATAGTGGACCGAAATTTCATTTCACTATAACCGGGAGTTCATTTTAGCCGTTCCTCAAACAATTTAAACTAATGGTTCTTTCCGATCTTCTTCTTTTCATTATACATCATTTAAATAAATGACCCATAAAATGAAATACAAAACTGACTGAAAATACGTAGTAACAAAAAATGTGTTAACTCGTTTTTATTTTTTATTACTCTTCGTCTTGTGTACAAAAAGAATCAGAAATCTTTAGCTGATGCAGGGAAAAATTTCCATACATCTGTCGGCCTTTGCTTAGGGATGGAAAAGTGAGATAAAAGAAGCAAACAAGAAAAAATGCTTATCGTTACATTCCACTGTATAAATGGTTTTAAAAAATCAGTATAAGTATTTATTTTGATGTAGATATTTCAAAAGTATTAAAAACAATCAGTAGAAGACAGAAGAAGTTCATAGTATCACTCTTTCTCACTTTTTTTATTTCACTATACCCACAAAAAATAACATTATACGTGTATAGCAAGGCATGGGATCGAACACTCTATCCGGGAGTTCACTACAAACCGTGTTCACTATAGCGGGGTTTGACTCTATTTATATTTGGCTTCATCTGGTTATTCTGAAGTAATGGCAATTCATATTGAACTGATTAATGGAGAGCGTGAGATATGGTTTAAAAAAAGAAGGGTGGAGTGGCGGATGGGGTTGATAGTGGCGAAGAAGGTGTGGTTTTCTGGGTTCTAGGAAAAAAAGGTACCGGAAAAAAAGGTACGGAAAAAAAGGTCCCGGAAAAAAAGGTACCTGGAAAAAAAGGTCCCGGAAAAAAAGGTACGGAAGAAAAGGTCCCCGGAAAAAAAGGTCCCGGTAAAAAAGGTACCTGTGTAGGGAAAATTCTGTAGGGGAAAATATTTGAAATGAGAAGATTAGATTGAAACGCTTTTTGCTGTTCCGTTTTTTTTGGGGGTTATTTTTCTGGTTTTTAGTTTTCTGCATGGTTTTTTATTTCTTTTTTTTCGCGTCGAGCGTTTTTAAAGTGCTTTTTATCCAACTTTTGTTTCTTATTTATGCATTTATTCTTAAAAAGTTAATTAAATATGAAAATGTTCAATAAAATTGTTTATTTATTTTCTAAGATCATGATTCTACCGGGAATCTTGACTCTTATCTATTGAAAAAGTGTTATCAGGCTACATGAAACTTTTAGGGGAGGGGGAGTAAAATTAATGTGTTTCGCTTATAACGCTTCTAATAGAAATTTTTTGACAGGTGTCATTTTCTTTCATTTTTCGCTTTTTTTTTATTTTGTAATAAGTTACAATTGATAACATAGCACAGAACCGTAGAAAATAACACATTTTTCACTTAAAAAATTACAAAAAAAAGTAAAACATTATTGAAAAATTTAAATAGTATCTTCCCGCTTTCAAAAATAATCAAAGAAGAATAAATAAATGAAATAAAATTTTAAAAAAAAGCGTAATATAACCAGCCCATAAGTCCCCCCCTTACCCTTCTCCTTACCTCAATGATCTAATCTGAATTATTACAAATAAAAAGAATATTCATTGAAACAGCGAGAAGCATTCATGTTGCCCAGAAAGCGAGAGGGGAAATATCCCTACAGATTTTCCCTATGGAGGTACCTTTTTTACCGGGACCTTTTTTTCCAGGACCTTTTTTTCCAGGGACCCTTTTTTCCGTACCTGTTTTTCCAGGGACCTTTTTTACCGGGACCTTTTTTTCCGTACCTTTTTCTCCGGGACCTTTTTTTCCGTCTACCGGTTTTCTGACTTATTAGTAAATAAATTGAACTGAAGTGTCGTGTACTGAAGTATGGTAAATACCAGATGTGTTTCCCCTTTTGCAACCTTCCGGCTCTCAAGAATATCAAATTTCGAGAAGTGAGCTGATCTGTTGGCCCAGCATTAATTCAGATAATTGTAGAGATATTTATGTTGTTTCCTGTTTCAATTGCTTTGTTGTTAGAATTAACAGTCAGGCGTTGAAAACTGTTTCTCAAAGGGTTCATAACATCAAAAAAAAGGGATTTCATATAAGAATAAGACTTAGATGAAATTATAGCGTATCTGCGTTTAGTAGGGTTACCATATGAGCAAAAATAGGACAGCAAAATTGAAGAATAATAATAACAATCGGAGATGATTCATTCCATTCTGAAATGTATTTACTTCTTGTTATTTTTTTCTTTAAACTTGCAATATTTCAGACATTTTCAGTTAATATTTGCACTGCTACATTACAGTACGTAAAAGTGGTGCTTATATTACTTGTGTGCAATGGAAGCATTAAACTTAAAATATAATAATTAAAGTTATTATCAGGGTTCGTGATTTTTTTTATTTTTTTTAGAAAAAATCAAAAAAGTCAGATTTTTTTGATTTAAATCGGATTTTTTTTGATTTAAATCAGATTTTTTTGATTTTTATTCAAATACACTGTAAGAACTTTGATTTATGACAAAAAACTTTATAAAAGTTTAATTAAAATTAAATTAATATTAAAATTATATTATAAGAATATTTTAGAAGCTCTAACTACCTAAAACAATTTTTCATTATAGTACATAGCTTTGAATGCATAGCAACTATTTTGAAACAAATGCATGATTGAAATTTAAAGACTAGATGAAATAGAGAATTTAAGGAATACTTTAACTATAAAACAAAGTTTCAATTACCAAATCATAATTTTAATTTAAAATTGTGATTTCTTTTTTTTCTCTCTCTTGATTTTTAAAATGACTAAATAAATGTAACAGATTGTGTTTATAAATGTAGTCATTCATCAATAAATAAATAAATATTTAATCTATATATTTTTATATTAAAATATTCTTTTTTAATCCTATATCAAAACAGATAAGTTAAGCAAAAAAAATTTTTAAAAAAATCTATGTACTCATTGAAATTTTTTTTTCACAAAATTTCTTTTTAAAAATACTTAATACTTAAGAATATAAAAAAATACTTAAATGTTTACTTCAACCTGTACTTTCAATCTCAAGAGTCATGAGTTTTAAAGATGTAATTTCGATTGTGTTAGAATTTAACACATACCAAGAAAGAAAGTAATTTCGTTAACTAAAATTAATTAATGCCGCAATTTATTTAAAATAAATTTTAAAACTAAGAAAAGAAATAATAAAAGTATCAATAATTTAAAACACTGTTTTTTAACTTTTTAAATCAATATATACTTAAAAAAATTAGTTGATTTAAATCAATGATTTTTTTAAAAAAATCATTTGATTTAATCATGATTTAAATCGTGATTAAAATCAAGCTGATTTAAATCAACAAACCCTGGTTATTATATAAGAAGTCATAAGCAAAGTATCATTACTCATCAAGGTATGAGGAAAGTGGGGTTAAAGAGGACACTTTTTACTAATTTGACAAATAAAAATTATAGAATCTGTTAGGCCGGGATAGCCTGGTTGGTAGGGCACTGGGCTCATGTCCGAGAGCTCGTGGGATCGAACACCGCAGGAGCAGATTCCCCGTGTAGTAAATGGTTACTGATGCACGTCTGTCGAGTCACAAAGTCCTCTATTTTCCCATTACAAATCAATGCCTCTGATGATACTGAATTGAAGATTTATTTTTATATTCGTCGTTGAACAGCCGACCCAATTCTGGGTTTACGACTACTAATGTTCAACTCCGTAGCCTAATCATTTTAAACCAATACAGAAGACAAGAAAACTCCTGGATAAGTACCCCCAGAGGCATTGATTTATTATAGGAACATGGAGGACTTTGTGACTCGACATATTTAACGTGCATCAGTCCCCATTTATTGCACTGGGAGTCTTCGGCCGGCCTGGGATCGAACCCACGAACTATTGGACTGAGCCCAGTGCCCTGCCAACCTGGCTATCCCGGCCCTGAATTGGAGATGAATCGTTCTCTGATTCAGGTCCAAATTACGATCTATGGATAATGGGCATGCCCTATAAACTGGGGTGACGTATGGGTGTGGCAGAGGTCGAACTCTTGGCCATGGATTGCGCCACTGGAAAACAAGTACAATCGCACCCCTCTGCCTTAACAGCATACGTCAACAACAAAGTAGAATCTGTTACCCTTTCAGTATTTTTTAAACACTAATTTGAATGTATGACTGCATTCTGGTATATCGGAAATAACAAGGTTGTTTAGTTTTTCTATAATATTTTTTTAAAGGATGTATATATCTACATTATCCTTTCGGCACGGAGACAAACTGAAACGACATATTAAGCGCTTATTACAACTCAGAAATGCATATCTAACGCCAAAATGGAATCAGTTTTTACTTAAGCTTGATAAGAGAATCAACATATTTTAATTAATTTGTCATAGAGCATTTCATTTTACTAAAAAAAGATACACTAGATTTAGAAAATATTATTCAATTTCATTAATTTAAAAGAACAGAACCACTTTTAAGCTGAATCAATTTTAATAAACATAGTTTGATGATAGAATATTCCGAATGGAAAGTGAGTTGCTTAGCGATTTTCTTCCGCACCGGAGCAATAAAAACAACTCGCTCAAAAGAAGACGGTTCGCGGATATTCTGTTTTAGTTAACTACGTGACGAAAATTCTTCTTCAATTCAATATGGAATTTTTTTCTTAGAACAAGCTTAGTTAAAAATATTTAAATTTTCTTAAAGCCCTTAAAGAGTGAATTAATAGAAAGCTTTTGAACCAAATTTGTAATTTGAAATTTAAACCACCCATTGTAAAGGTATATATTATTGTACAAAATCGTTCTAATTTAGAAAATAAAAAACATTGCATTTGTTTCCGATTAATATTTCATATTTCTTCCATTGGACAATGAATGATGTCAGTATGAGTACATCCACACTAGTCCCACCATCATGCGTCTATACTAGCCCCACGATGACGTTCATGCTTAATGCATGCTAATTGAAATTACGCAAAACAGCTGATTTTAAACTAGGTAAAAAAAATCATATTTTTTATAACGTATTGTCACTCTTTGTTGATATTCTGAATATAGTGTTGTTGTATTAGTTCATTAACGTCGCACTAGAGCTGCACAATGGGCTATTGGCGACGGTCTGGGAAACATGCCGGAGGATGATCCGAAGTCATGCCATCACAATTTTGATCCTCGGCGGAAGGGATAGCTCCCCTGCTTTGGTAGTACGACGACCTGCACGCGAAGTCTAACACTTTACGGTAGAACAGTTTAACGAGGACCCATACCGCACACCCTCGGTCCCTAAGAAACAAACCCGCACACTGACTACAGCCAGTGATGCTTGACTTCGGTGATCTGCAGGGAACCGTGTCCTTATGATCAGTCCACTGCGGTACAAACTCTGAATATGAGAATGTTAAATAAGAGTAAAGAAAAAAAGTTACTTCTGCACCTGAAAAACCTTTTTTTTTTTTTTTTTTTTACAAATTCCTACTTACGTATTGACATTATGACAATGGAACTGCACATGAAAGTGCAAAACATCAATGATATCAGTTTACAATATCTTAAAGAGGATATTTGACAGAAAAAAAAAAATTACTCATGTTTTTCACTTTTGCCTAAGTCCACAGTTGTTCCTCTTCTTCTCTAAATTTAATACTAATCATAAAATGCCAATTTCATAAAACCTCTTGAATTCGGTTAAAATATCGTTGGGAAGGTTTTTTCAAGACAAACCCTTAAAAAGATGAATACTCATTAGTTTTAAATCTAAAAGTTTTAACACTTCTTATGAAATTGAATTAAAATTATAGGATTTTAATCATCGCATATGCCCACGTTTCAAAATATCATAATTGAAGAATTATCCAGAAATTATTTTTTTAGTTACATTGATTAAAAAATGAAATTGCCTTCTCCCAATTATGTTAAGGGTCCTAATAAATATAGCTATGTTTTGAAAGGAATTTGATGTCGTGTAATCATATAATGACGAAACAACTGTGGCAAAACAGTTATGACCCAAGACTAATTTAATTTATTTAATTCTTAATATTTCAAAATGGAATATGAGTAAAAGCTTTTATGCTAATTGAAAAAAAAGTGTATTTAAAGGTTTTTCTTGACAATGAATTTTAATTTTTTCTTATTTCTAAGCTGAAAAAAGGAATAACTTTGAAAAAAAAATATTTCAATGAATATCTCAAACATTGGTTACAGTAAAGATTATCTTCACAATTAAAAAAATATATATGTAAATCTCATAACTGTAGGAAAAGAAATAAAAAAAGTGGAAAGTTTTTTAATCTTAAATATTATATAATTTCTCAACTTGTTCTACTTTGATTTTCATGGTTTTATATCGAAATTATTAAGTTGGAAGGAAAATTAATATTATTTAATTAATAAACAGAAATGTTCGCATTTTAAAATAAATAATGAATTATATCTTGATGGTTGGATAATTTTTTCCTCTAGATGTGCAGTATTTATAATTTCTGTATTAAAATTTTCAAAAATAAATACTTTAAACTCAGAAAAATTATTCATGAAAAAAGTTTTCAAACGTTTATTAATTTGAATAATACTTTGTACTATGTACTTTATATTATTACTTTATACTACTTTGTACCACGATACAACAAAAATGTTAATACAATAAAACAAAAATGTTTAAAGTTATGATCGGATTATTCAGGTTCGAGAGTGGTGTAACATCTTGGACAGCTGACCCCCGAGTACATTCCCCTCTGGCATCCGGCGTCTCCCCACGAAATTCTAAGAACTCGATGCACCTGCAAAAAGAGGAGAAAGACTGCTCTGTAAGAGAGGAGACAGGCAGTCTGGTGAGCTGACCTTGTGCCGTCTCGATTTGAGAACTTTTTATTATATAATTTTGTATTCGGTAGAAGTGATGATAATTGTAAATAACGGTGTATATAATTGTAATACAACCTTGTACATACAAAATTTACCCATAAAACTTTATTAAAAGTTTTGTTTGTTTTTTATAAGAGTTTTAGTTCAACCTGAACAAGTAACGAAGTCGTTACAGTGGCAATTTAGACCAACGTTTTACGGCTACAGAACCCTAAAATGACGGAGCATTGTTTTAGGAGAACCTCAAATATATTTAAATAAAATTTATTTGCAGTGTATTGACCAAAGAAAGACTACAATTAATTTGGTAACATTTAATGCGAAAGATAAAATTTGTACAGTAACCGTTTTATCAATAAAACTCTTAAAATTATTGATTTTATGTCAAAATTTTCAAGTCGGGAATAGTATCTACTTTAATTTTGAATTTGTTTTTGTTGCATACATTAGCTAAAAATGAATAATTGCGTTTTCGAAAAGAAAAAATAACTCTCATAAACATTAAGAATATTTATTAGAGAAACATAACTCGTTATTCTTAATTTGGGTCATTTCATTTTGAATTTAAATGTTCGACGAGGAATATGGATGCAATTTTTTATAAATTTTGCCACTTCTTTTCCACTTAAATACTTTCATAAAAATAACCAAACTCTCAAAGAAACTAGGGTCTATTGTTTAGGTATAAATATAATTTCAAGTTTCAAAAAAATTTAAACTCTTGGAACTCCTGTGACGCTTCCACGGTGCCCCAGGGTTCCACGAAATATTATTTGGGAACCGCTGATGTAGACGATAAATGGCATATTATATTATGTAGCGATTGCATATTAACGTCATTTTTGAAAGTTCTGTCGTCATATAAATTTTTTTTTCCCCCGCATAGAATGCTATTATTATAACTGCTGTAAGTTTGAAACTGTCACTCACGACTGTTAGGTTAAGTTTAGCTTATCTAAAGCCAGCGCTGTCTATGCTTAATAGGAAAATGGCGCAAAACGTCAATGGGGTGGAAAGTCACAGTTTTGGGAAAAGCGTTTTTGGTAAAAAATTTTAATATACTGTCCCTGGCCGGGATAGCCTGGTTGGTAGGGAACTGGGCCCATGTCCCAGGGGGCGTAGGTTCGATCCCCGTCGAACGAAGGCTCCCCGTGTAGTAAATGGTGACTGATGAACGTTAAATCTGTCGAGTCGCAAAGTCCTCCTTGTTCCCATAACAAATCATAACTCTGGGAGTACTGATCCAGGAGTTCCCTTGTCTTCTGGATTGGGTTCAAAATGACGAGTGGTCGTAAACCCATAAAATTGGGTCGGCTGTCCAGCGACGGTATAAATATAATCTTAGATAAAAGTAATGTAATAAAAATAAAATAAAAACTTTAAAGGTTCCTTCGTAAAAAAGATTTCAGCAGCTCGTTAAGAGTATGTTTTATATTTATGGAATTCTCTGAATTAATGAATGCATTTATTAAATGTTCTAAAGCAGGGGTGAGCAACCTTTTTAATCAGCGGGGCAATTAAGATTTTAAAATTTTTTCACCGGCCGCACATAAAGTAACACTCATTAATAATTTACAAAACTTTGTAGTAAACATTAGAATAAAAAAATATAAAATTTAAAAAAAAAAATAAAGATTTTACATGCAAATTTTAATGCAAAATAAAAAACAAACCAGAAAAGAACAATAAAACGAATTTACTTGAAATTTTTAATGAGAAATTTAGCACTGTTTTTTCGATACAAGCTGATCAATATCAGTCGGAATTGAAGAGGTAGCTACACGTACGCAGCTTTCTAATCGTGCATCATTCAGTCTTGATCGGTGGTCATTTTTGATTAATTTCATGGCTGAAAATAATTGTTCGCAAACATACGTACTTCCGAACAGAGACTTCATTTGCTTCGCATTTTTCGTCAAAAGCGGAAATTTCTCATGGCTCGAGATTTATAAAAATTTTCGATGTTTACTGAGAAAAATACATTTTTTAAATCTGTATTATTCTGCATGTCAATCACTTCCATTTGAAAGTCTTCGGGAACTGTATCCACACCGATGGCGAGAAAAACATTTTCGTGGAAACCGCTGTCTTCTCAGCTTTGAACATTTGGAAGCGTAATAGAAATTCGTTGATTAAAATGTCTATATATTGTGCGTATTTTTGAGAAGTGGTAACGTTTTCTTTTTGTATATATGGAAGGTGAGACATATTATTCTGCAAAAGCTGCTGTTTCCACAATTTTAATTTGCGTTCAAAGCCCTGAATTGTGAATAAACTGTCCTTTGCCTTGAAGTTCCACATTCGATGCTGAGTCGTGTCGATAAGAAACCCAAAATCTCGCATCCATTTTTTATTACTAAAATGAGGAAAGGCTTATCCAAGTACAATTGTATTTCGCTTTTTAAGTTGTATACTCTTTTTAGCATTACACCTCTACAAGCCAACGTACAACGCACGTCGCCATATTCAGTTTCTAAATCTTTCAGGAATTCTTTAAATTTACGGTGATTTAACGTTCGCGACTTCATAAAATTGATTAGTTTAATTATTGGTACTGTGACATTTAGCAAACTCAATCTTTTCTCACACAAATTTTCCTGGTGAATTATACAATGGTTCATTGACGTCGTCAGACAAAATTTATTGGGGGGGGGGGGACCATACTTAAGATTGTTATTTTCAAGTTTCTTGAGAAAAAGAGAAAAATATTGCCATTACCCTTGCCCTTATTATGTATGTATGCATGTATATATATATATATATATATACACTCAGAGAGAAAGAGAATTAAAGAAAAGAGGAATTTACAAAGAAAAGTGAAGAAATCGATAAGTTTTATTGTCTGTGCATACGCTGCAAGTACATAGATCCCATATAATTGCATAATAAAATGAAAAAACAAGTAAAATAAATATAAAAGGCAACAAACATTAAAGGAAAAACACTTTTCAAGGAAAAAAGATAAACTGCCAAAAATAGAAAAATTATTTAAAAAATTCATATAAACATTTAAAAAGCAAATAAATAAAAAGCCAGTAAACAAAATAACGAAAAGTTATAATCTCGCTGTCAGCTCACACGATTATATCCGCAAATTATAGTCTATGAAACGGCTTTGAAGTTTCAAGAGAGTAAATATTTCAGAGAAATTCTGTTTCAATTTTATTTCGTCTCTAAATTATTAAAAAAAAAAAAAAGAAATTCAAATTTCTAATTATAAAATTGCTAATAAGCTAAAGATTATTTTATGTTATCTTAAAATTTCACTAATATTATTTTTGAAATTCGTAGTATATCTTGATGCGTATAATATCACATTTTCCGATGGAAATATTTATACATTATTTAACAGCAAAATGTTTTTTAAACAAGTTGAGATTAAGGAAATAAAAACTTAAATAGAATGTTACTCTTAAAATCTTTTAAGTATTTTAAAAAAATATATCGAAGTCATAACTTTTCCCATTTCATTCATTCTACACATATTCATGTATTGAGCTCATAAAACTTCTTTAATGTTCATGAAACTGCATCAAGTTAGGAAACAATATCGCAGAGAAAACTTAACTGATCCCTTTGTATAAGCTCTTATAATAATTTTTCCATAAATCCGAGTAACTCTGACATTCTTTTATATTCATAAGGTTATATTTTTTATTTATTTTTTGTCAAGTAAAACCCAAAGATATTAAGTAAGAATAAAACTTCCGTTTGTGAGTGCAAGGGTTTCATAATTTAATATTTTATAAGAACTTCCCCTTTGAAATTGCAAATGATGAATGCAATATGGGCAAAATGCTATATCTAGCAAAATTTATCCTTTTATTTGCATGGTACTAAAAAAGCACAAATTGAAATTCAAAGAATTACTGAGTCTTTAAAGTTATTGGATAATGTTTNTATATATATATATGTATATATATATATATATATATATTACAGACAGAGTTCAGTAACTCAAATTTTTGCTGTATAGGCAGAAACCGCAGAATAGTGTATGATAACAAAATTTTGACAAATTAATATTTTATTTATTGATAATTACTATTTTCACTTTCCATTTTTTGATTAAATGATTATTTCTTCTTTTTCTAATAAATTTTTGATAAAATAGCATTATTTAAAAACAAAATTTCATCAATTTTATTTTTTAACTTTTGAACCTTTCATATTTTTGTATTCTATGCTTGATTACTATATAATGTATGAAATACTGCAAATTTATTCTATGATTATAAAAGGAATTGTATCATAGAAACGACTAAAACTAAACAAATTGATATTAATTAATAATTAGGTATGCCCTCCCCATTGTTTTGACGGTGGATGAAAAATAAACACTTGAAGAAAAGATACAGAAAAAACACCTCATAAGTAACTAGATGAATTTAACAGCCTACTCAATGGGCCCGATAAACCACAATTAAAAGTAATGAAATATTTATTCAAATGAAATTATAAATATTTTTTTAAAAATTTTAATACATGAGGATTAATTTAAACACTTCATAGTATTTAGGAAAATGATTACTGTTCTTAACCCCTCCACTACGCATTTCTTTAAAATAGAAGATTAACACTGGGGACCAAATTTTTCGCTGCATTTATACGAGTGCTTGATCTTACCGAATTCGGATAAGGGGATTTCAAATCTGAGATTAGTAATGTTAGAAAAGTTAGATTTTTTTTCCCGAACCAGTATTTTCGGTACAGTTTATTTATTTATTTATTTTAATTTTTTTTTGTCGGGATGTGCAAGTTTATGAAGAACGAGTAGAGGTTTATATATACATATTTTATGAAAAAATCCAATTCAAATTGTAGGTTTGTAGACATGGAAAATGTGCAGTAAAGGATTAAATAGTTTTAAAATTGTTCTTAAATTCTCTAAAACACACTTATGGCGATGTAATAATATCAAACAATGCTTTTTCGACTAGGTATTGCTTTAAAGATTCTGTTAAATTAAAATACTTTAAATTTTGTTTATATTTTTAACTAATTAAAAGATTTAGCCCCTGAGAGACTGTTGATTGATACATTATTTATAACAATACTATATATAAAATAATTAAAAATATGTAAAACTTAAAACATATAAAGTATTAAAAATATATGAAGTAATCATGTATCACATATCATTTTTATGTATCACGTATGTCCACCTTTTTAAAAAGTCTTAATTGAAAAATAAGCATAATTTCTTTAAATAATACATTGAAGTAACAGCAAAGTTACTTAAATCCAATATGCACAGCGTCTTAAAAATATAGTTTTATTTTGAAAAGAGCATTTTGTCTGCTAAAGTTTTTGATGAGAATGACATGAAATTTATAAATGCATAATATTATGTCATGTAATCTACGTGATAAAACAATCACGAATGAGATAAATTTTTTGGGACATATTTTAACATTTTAAATCGTAGTCGAATTTTTAAAGAAATATAAGAAAAAGGTCATAAAACGTTTTGCTAAAGAAAAAAAAAATTTTTTTTTTCTTCTTTACTATGAACTTGAAATGTCCTGAATTTCTGAGATGAAAGATACAACATTAAAAATAATACTAGAGAAACTATCTTTAATATTGGTTACAGTAGAGATTATCATGATTAAAATAAAAATATTCATAAAACCCTAAATTGCAAAAAAAAAGAAGGAAAAAAGTTAGAAACTCAAGAATATTAAGGCAGTTTTAATTTTAGCTATTTTCTCATCTTGTTCCGGTTCAACTTATATAGTTTTAAAAATCGAAATTGTTGTGTTTAAGAACGATAATAATATTATTCAGTTGATCGGCAGAACTAGTATTCATATTTTGAAGAAATGATAAATTATAATAATTGTGATGGGAATAATTTTTATACACATTTCATTTAATGTATTTACCTTTTTACTATTTTCAAGCAAAGAAACAGGCAAGATGAGATATTTTTGTTTTCATGGATCTCATGATCCATTTTGGTAACCATAAAAACTTCATATAAATGTACACGAGGAAATAAAAAAGACAACACATAGAACTTTTATTTTCCTTCCTCTAGCGGCAGTATTTATAGTTTCAGTATTAAAATTTAAAAAATTAATACTTCTAATTCAGAGAAAATATTTGTTGAAAATACCAAATTATGAAAATGCTAATTAGCACAAAATAATTACTTTAAAAATCCCATATTATTTTGATAAAAACGGAATAAATAAAATTACATGAAGTAAGCATTGAACACTCATACAATAAATTAAGTTTAACAAATTATCCTATTCTTAAAAAAAAATAATTTTATTAGTTTTGTATTACTGACCATAATAAAATCATATGAATTTTTTTATGAAACTTTTTGCATTTAAAATAATTCTTCATTGTTTTAATTAATTAAAATGCAAGTTAATGTTAATTATTTATATTAGGGCATAAATAATCAATATTTATGTAAAAAAAAAATTTAAATTATATGTAAATTTCCTCATAATTATGATTAAACATAAACGTGACATTAAATTTCCGAACGAAAACAAAGTTGTAGAAAGGTCATAAAAATTCTATGTTTTGATTTATAATTTTAAAAATTTAAAAGTTACATTGATTTTATAAATATAAAATAAGAAGAAACTCCGTGCGTTCAAAATAAATTCATGCACAATCAACAGTAAAACCATGAACTAATGTACTATAGAAATAAACTCAATATACAAACTATAAAACAATTCCTGCAGTATATAAACATACAAGTATAAATGTATTAAGTGATTTAGTATAAACATTTGTTTACCTCCCCAAAATTTATTTAATGATTTCTTGTGATCCAACGATAAACTTTATTACAAAAACTTTATTTAAAAAAATAACAGCTAATAATTTGAGTTAAAACAATAAATGAAACGAAATATAAAAGTAAACAGAATTATTTATATTTATCAAAATTTTAAACTGGAAGTGACTAGTTTAAATAATGATGGAATAACACGTGAACGCTTATACGTAAGAAAAGATTTAGAATGATTGTACGTCACAGAAATTTTCTTGACAAAACCACCATCAAAAAAAAAAAAGAAAGAAAAATAGAAAATGTCTACAAGAATTTCCCCCTACTGAAATCCCCCCTAGAAATTCTAGATAATTGCCAGTTTGAGACAATTTATGAATAGGTAGGGAAGGGGTCTGTTGATATTTGACATTTTAAAAAAGAGGACAAAAGAGCCCAGGGCCATAAATACGATAAAGATAATTTTAAAATCCTAAGACCATTTTCCCACATCCTTTCCCATAAGGCGGCTATTTTTGGGGTATCAAATGACTACGTGTGTGATGTTGAGGGAGAATCATCCTTATCAGTTAACACTGTGAAGAAAAGGAATGGTGGGAAGAGTGTTTTATTGCTTATTGAAGGAAAGGGTGGCAGTGACATTTCTTGTAGTTCTCTAAACACCTGTTTTATTTTTTTATACAGTGCATTTTTTTGTGTACATTTTACTTTTTATTAATTTTCTTTTAATTATATAATATAATAAGTTGCACTATGTTAAAAGAGAGAGAGAAAAAAAAGCAACAGTTATGGAAACAAAACAGAAATATTTTCTCAAAATAATGGACTCTGGCTTCCCAATTATTGGGGGGGGTCCGGACCCCTCCGACCCCTATGGTTCCGACGCCAGTGCGTTAACGAATATTTCCCTTCCTGTGACCTTCTTAATGTCTAGAAATAGCCTTCCCGATACTCCTACCTGCATGCTTGACATAGCTCGTGCTCTATCGGTCGATATACCAATAATCTTTTCTAATGAAATTGAAAAATTTTCCAACACAGACTATAGTTCATCGTAGCCGGTTGTAGTCCCTTGCATTGGAATCAGTGAACACAATTCTTCGGTAATATTAAATTTGTTGTCAATACCACGTAAAAATATAGCCAGTTGTGCTGTATCGCTAATATCGCAACTCTCATCAAGTGCCAAAGAACAGTAATCGAATTTTGCAATGCGTTCACGAAGCGTTGTTGCTATGTTCTCGGACAAGTCTTCAATTCTCCTTGCAATTGTGAATCTTGAGAAACTAATGTTTGAAATAATATTTATTTTATCAGGAAATGCTATTTCTGGCACAGCAGTCAGACATTCTTTTATCATCTCTCCATCCTCAAAGGGTTTCATTTTTTTGCCAGTACTTGACTGACAACAAAACTTCGCTTATAGGCATTCCTCTCCATTGCTTACGAATTATTATCAATAGCTCGTTTTAAGGGGATTATTTGGTTTACACTTTAATAATTTTTTATAATTTTTGGGTTCAAATGACAACTTTCATATTAATACCAAATCAAAGGATAGGTATCAAAATTTCGAAAAATATATAAATATGCTAAGAAATATCTGTAAAGTCTTTTCAAAAAATATTTTATTTTGTCCTTGTCACGCTATAACAGCTAGCACTGGTGTCGCTGAGATCGATGATGGTGTAAAATACGAAATGGGGCGGGTTAAAAATTTCTATATGTAGCCTACATATCATGTTTACTATTGTCTACTTCGCTTATAGGCATTCCTCTCCATTGCTTTCAAATTATTATTAATAGCTCGTTTTAAGTGATTATTTGGTGAACACTTTAATAATTTTCATAATTTTTAGGTTCAAATGACATCTGATTTGAAATAACAGTTGACATGTTTCACGCACTCAAAATTAGCGCTCATTTTCAAGACTTGCCAGACGTAAATGATACGTAACAAAGGCAATTGGAATTATGAAACGTTATGGGTCCAACGTGAAATGGGAAAATATAGGTGAGAAGCAAAACTAAAAGCCTTTTTTTTTATTAACGGGATATTTTTTAAAACTGCGAACGTTTTCAGTGACATTTTGCTTTAATAATTCAGTGGAAATAATTAAAATATTAAATAAATAGCGATTCGATATAAATATAATATTAGGTTTCTGAAATTGTTACTACTTTAATTGAATTTTATTTTATAACCGTCGTTGAATAGCCGACCCATTTGTACCTCACTTCTAATGTTCAACGCCGTAGCCTTGTAATTATGAACCCTATCCAGAAGACATGAGAACTCCTGGATCAAGTATTGGGAGAAATTTGCCTTCATGAAGGACTTTTCTATGGAACTAACCCACATTTGCGTTACATGGAGAAGAAAACCTCCCACGGTTCGCCTGACTGCAAGGGGAGTCTAACCCACGACTCGTCCACAATTGAGGATATTTTACGTCAGCAAGCAGAATGTGGAATACGTATCGACCAGCCATCGATGGGATTCGAACCCGGTTCACCTCATTGGAAGGCTCTATCCCCTGATGAATCACGACTCAATTTAATTGTCTTAACTCTCGGCCTTCCACGGAACACTTTTAGGGAACCGGTGTTCTGGAAAAACATGTCTTTTTTGCGACGAATTTTTGACTCGCATTATAAGGAATAACAAAATTTTAAAAATACTATCCAACAATTTTGTTAATTTGAGTGCTTGAACCGCTAATTGTTAATTTTATTCTTTGCATCCCTTTTTCATTACATTGAATCAGAATATATTGTCAAAGGAAGTAGTTTTTGTTATTTACTAAATTTAGCATTAATTTAAACATTTAAATAATTTCAGAGAAATATTTTTCTATTTATCAATTACTTTTGATATTTTAAGCCAGTGTTTCTTAACCTTTTTGGTGAAATGAACCCCTTTTAAAATTTTTTAAGAAGTCACGGACCACCCCCCCTGTGAAAAAAAATAATTAAAAGACATCCATAATTAGAAAACATTTATTTTTATTATTTTAATAGTATAAAAAATTTGTATGATTAAAATTTTTAATGTGAAGGTTGCTGCTGCTTTTCCTTAATTAACAAATTGATTTAGGGTATAGTTTTCGACAAAGCAACGCGCATGTCATGTTCAACATTCAATCGATTTCGATGCTTTGTTTTTATTGTCACCAGTGTGGAAAATCCGGATTCGCAAAGATACACCGTAGCAAACGGAATTATAGCTGCCATAGATTGCTCTACAACCAATGGGTAGGCTTCCAAACGTTTTAAAAATTAGGAGTAGTTAGCGGACCCCCAAAATGTGACTTATGGACCCCTTAGGGGTTCATGAACCACAAGTTAAGAAACCCTGTTTTAAGCATATTCGAATAGGATTTTTTTTTCATTACCTTGTGTGGAAAATGTAATTATTTGCACATCTGCATTGCTTAAAACTACCGATAGGTCAATTATTAATAGTTTTTCAGTACTTATATTTTTAATTTTACGCATTGTTTTATATTATATGTTAAATGCATCGGTCATTAAAATTCCCAAGATTGGTGGTCGCAGTGTTGTATAGAAATAAATCAGTGGTCAAGTAAAGAGTTCCCGCAACAACCTGTGTTGGGTCATGGGGGGTATGACTGCACAATTTCGTGACCAACGGCATGATTGTGACAATGTGGTAAGAACTGCGCACAGGCCCCCTTTACTTTACACACCAACTGATACCTATCGATGTAAAGTTGAGTGGGCTTCAAACCGCCTCTGGGAATCGAACCATGGCTCTTCTCAATGAGAGCTTATTGCCTTAGCCTCTGAGCCATCACGTCTCAAAACTGTGAAAGGAGAATTCCGATAATTTCCACCAATTTTTGATGTTATGAGCCAATCCACTTCAAATTTAATATATCGAAGTACACATTAAATAAATAATATAATGTAAAATATACAAAAGAGAAAAAAAAAGAAAAAAATTCAAAAATTGACCACAGCCGGGGTTCGAAACCTTGCCCCCTCCCTCCAGGCGTAAGTCACAAGCACATGGTCTTAGCCGTTGGACCACGCTTATACGGCGATCGTGCTACTACATAGCTTCAAGTACCCTCTCCCGGCAAGCTAAACAAAAGATTTATGGAGCCATAGCGACCGCACTAATTGATCTATAAAAATATACTTTGAAGGGGTGTTTCGGCTTGTAGAGGCCTACCTTGAGTCCGAGTTTTAAAATTGTAACTTAATATTAAAGGGAGTTAGTCGGTCTTGGAATTTCAAACTGCTTCCCACCATTTTATTTTATTTTATTTTTTTTTCTAATTATGCGTTCTTTCACAAAGAAAGACAATTGATTTTATACATAGAACACTTTCGTATGATAAACTATAGTGAAAATATTGTAAAACGAGTTTAAAAAAAATATATATATTATAAATAAACTAATTTTAAGGGATTTTTCCAGTTTTAAGCGTTATTTGAAGATTTCCGAATAAAAGAAAATTATTTCTTTTTATATAGGATCCCTTAATATATCGATTAAATAAATAATATGATGTAAAATAAGATGTAAAATAAACAAAAAAAAAAGAAAAAATTTTAAAATTTCACCACAGCCGGGGTTCGAACCCTTCCCCTCTGGCTCCAAGCGTAATTCACAAGCACATGGTCTTAGCCGTTGGACCACGCTTATACGGCCATCGTGCTACTACATAGCTTCAAGTACCCTTTCCCGGCCAGCTAAACAAAAGATTTAAGGAGCCATAGCGACCCCACCCCCTAATTGATCTATAAAAATATACTTTTGAGAGATGTTTCGGCTTGTAGAGGCCCACCTTGAGTCCGAGATATAAAATTATAACTTAATATTAAAGGGAGTTAGTCGGTCCTGAAATTTCAAACTGTTTCCCGCCAATTTGTTTTATTTTATTTTTTATTCCATTATGCGTTCTTTCACAAAGAAAGACAATTGATTTTATACATAGAAAACTTTTCGTATGACTAAACTATCAACGAGTTTTAAAAAAATAATATATTATAAATACAATAACTTTCCGGGATTTTTCCAGTTTTTAAGCGTTATTTGAAAATTCCCGAACGAAAGAAAATTATTTTTTTTTATATAGGATCCTTTTACATATCGAAGAGCACATTAAATAAATAATATAATGTAAAATAAGCAAAAGAGAAAAAAAAAGAAATTATTTTAAAAATTAACCACAGCCGGGGTTCGAACCCTTGCCTCCTCCCTCCAGGCGTAAGTCACTAGCGCATGGTCTTAGCCGTTGGACCACGCTTAGACGGCGATCGCGCTACTACATAGCTTCAAGTACCCTCTCCCGGCTAGCTAAACAAAAGATTTATTTAGCCATAGTGATCCCCCTAATTGATCTAAAAAAGTATACTTTGGAAGGGAGTTTCGGCTTGTAGAGGCCCACCTTGAGTCCGAGTTTTAAAATTATAACTTAATATTAAAGGGAGTTAATCGGTCTTGAAATTTGAAACTTTTTCCCGCCATTTTATTTTATTTTATTTTTTATTCCATTATGCGTTCTTTCACAAAGAAAGACAATTGATTTTATACATAGAACGCCTTTCGTATGCTAAACTATCGTGAAAATATTGTAAAACGAGTTTAAAAAAATTAATATATTATAAAGAAACTAATTTTCCGGGATTTTTCCAGTTTTTAAGCGTTATTTGAAGACTCCCGAATAAAAGAAAAGTAATTTTCTCGAAACGAATTCTTTTTTTAAAGCCTTGCGCAATTTTCAGATAAACATGGTTCCCTATTTCATGCATTTCTCAAAACTTTCACGAGTTCATTTCTTTAAGATTTATTAAAAAGTAAAGCTAAAAGTTTTAATAAAATAACTTTTTCTTGCAATCTGCGAAATTAAAGAAAAAATTTTTCAGGTATTTTTAAATCATTTGCAACAGAAATCCAACTTTTCTTGAGAGTTGAAATCCGTATTTAAAGTTAAATCTTTCGTTATTTTAACAATTCGTTTAATTAAACATTTTCAAATATCCTAATTCACTTTTTTAGAAAATCCGAACTGTTAGAAAGAAAGAATTAAAAAATTCTAATTTATCTATTAGCTCTAAATTTAAAACGTATTATAGATAGAAAAATAGAACTATTGATTTTTATTTAAATATCATTTTCTTTTTCTTGAAGTATTTTTATTTAATAATATATATACACATATATAAAATAAAAAAAAAATGAAATAACTTAAGAATATAATAAGAAATAATTGCTGCTCAGGAGCATTAGACGTTGATCTTATAAACGCTTTGTCACAGCGACATTCTCATTGTGTCATCTCGAAGGATTTGCACCAATCAGATTCGAAAAATATTTAGCGTCGTTTAAACTTTGTTTCTTTAGTAAACCTTAAAAGTAGTTGCCAGAAATCGCTACAAACCGTTTACTACACAGTCACCGTTTACTACACAGGGAGTCTTCAGTCGGTGGGGATCGAACCCAAGACCTCTTGGACATGGACCCAATGCCCTACCTACCAGGTTTCCCGGCAGTTGAAAGTTATTGGCGTAAAAGCAGTTTATGGCTAAGATGCATGTTGTTGCTGTTGCACTTGGTTCATAAAAAGTAACTTATTATGCATTAAAGCCAAAGTAATTGCGTTAGGACCGGGATAGCCTGGTTGGTAGGGCACTGGACCCATGTCCAAGAGTTCGTGGTTTCGATCCCAGGCCGACCGAAGACTCCCCGTGCAGTAAATGGTGACTGATGCACGTTAAATCTCTCGAGTCGCAAATTCCTCCATGTTCCCATAACAAATCAACACCTCTGGGGGTACTGATCCATGAGTTTCCTTGTCTTCTGCATTGGTTCAAAATGACAAGGCTACGGAGTTGAACGTTAGAAGTCGTAAACCCAAAATTGGGTCGGCTGTTTAACGACGAATATAAAAAATAAATAAAAAATTGCTCTAACTTATGTCCTTTTACCATTTTTATCAGCAACATAAATCATAAATTACGGTGTTTAATCTTTAAGCCATTTTTTTGCTACAATACGAGGACTTGATATCAAAAATGTTTGAAATGAGTCATGAATTTGAAAATCTAAAATGTAGCAGATACCCTGTTAATAAAAAATTTAAAAAATAAAACATTAAATATTGATAAATTGGTAGAGAAACAATGAAGGGTAAAATTGAAATATACCCAAAGAAACGTTTCAATTTAAACAGCAATGACTGACACTATAAATGAAACATTCTACANTAAAGATATTTTTGAAAAAAATTTTCTGAGAGTAATAAATGTACCTTTTTTTTTATTTATTTTAAAAAATAGTTTCATGAAATTAACAGAAGGCTAATGTGCGCATGCAAAATATCGATAAATCGTAGCATCATAATTATAAATTAAGCTTTTAACATCGTAAATTAAAACCATCTTAAAAAAAACTTTGCACCATTTATTTGTATCCCAGTGATTGACACTAAAAAAAAAACTAGCTGAAAGCCCCCTCCTCCCCAAAAAAAAGCTGGTCATAAATAATGCTTTTTAGTAATGCCAACAAAAGTAAGAAACAAAATATTTCAATATTCGAATTATTGTATAATCCATATGAAGTGGTTAAGAATGTGACACCAGGAATGTGACCCACACATTTCTAGCAGGTGTTGAATAGAAAAAATAACAATTATGCTTTCATCATTGTTATTCATTTTTCAAGTAGCTTGAAAATCCTTTTTCTACGTTGATCTAGTCAATAATTCGTACAGTACAGTAGTTAAAAGCATTTATGCAAAAATTGATTATTTCATTTAACTTTAGAACTTCATTGTGAGTAGTCTCCCTTTGTTTCCCTCGTTCATAACAATTATCTTTGTAAAACCATGGAAAACGAAATATTGAAAGCAATTAAAAATAATTTTAGAGATAAGTTTAACAAAATTAATTTTAAAAAAAAGAAAATTAACTAATATAAATGAATTAGCACTCATCTATTTTTGGTTTAATTGGTTGAAATTTTATTTTTTATATCCGTCTTTCAACTGCGAACCCAGTTTTTGAGCTTACGACTATTTATTTTCAACTCCGTAGCTATGTCATTTTGAACCGATCCAGAAGACAAGGAAACTCTTGGATCAGTAACTCCCAGAAGTAAGATTTATTATGGGAACATGGAGGAATTTGTGACTCGACAGCATTAACGTGCAGCAGTCACCGTTTACTACACAGGGAGTCTTCAGTCGGTGGGGATAGAACCCAAGACCTCTTGGACATGGTGCCCTACCTACCAGGCTTCCCGGCAGTTGAAAGTTATTGGCGTAAAAGCAGTTTATGGCTAAGTTGCATGTTGTTGCTGTTGCACTTGGTTCATAAAAAATAACTTATTATGCATTAAAGCCAAAGTAATTGCGTTAGGACCGGGATAGCCTGATTGGTAGGGCACTGGACCCATGTTCAAGAGTTCGTGGGTTCGATCCCAGGCCG
>NC_092209.1:92862349-92920456 GCF_043381705.1 Parasteatoda tepidariorum
AACCAATTCGTATCCTTCGACCAACTGTCAACTCGAGGCTTCTCTCGTCCTATCTCCTCGTCCAAAGAAAAGAAACACAAAATGGATCGCTTTTATAGAACGACTACTTCACGTGAGAACGCTTCCGTCCACTGTTTTTTTTTTTCTTCTTTACTTTCAAATTTGCGGAGATGCTAAGAGGCCTCCCTGGCCGAGCGGTACCGCCTGTCAAACGCTGTGTGAAGCGTTGAGGTAGCTGGTTCGAATCCCTTCCTAACCCTGGATGTATTCGTCGTGACGTCCTTCTCTAAATTGTTCTATCTGTCCTTCTACTTGACAAAGGTTTACAAGCTTAAATTGAACAAATAAGCCTGCGAATGTATGCAAGTTCAATAAAGCAATAATAAAGAGATGCTAAATTAGCCTGCGAGGAGTATCAACCTACCACGAAATGATCAGAAGCATTGAGGTACAGAGTTTAAATCCCAACACACCCATGGGCTTATTGGTTTTACATAAATTTGCAGACCTGCGTGCTCAATTTAGGCTTCTAAACTTTTGTCAACTGGAAGAGCAGATAGCACAATACTCAGAGGGACAGCGCGAAGATACATCCAGTGTAACAGCGGGATTCGAACCCGCTACCTCAACGCATTTAACAGCGTTTGGTGGATGAAACTGCTCAGCCAGGTTGGCATTCACCTTTGGGTATATCGTTGTGCTGTCACTTTATCGTTTGTGGTATCTGTTCTCCTATTTGAGGTGAGTCTTTGCATATAGCACTCAAGCCTGCATATACTTGTGAATAAGTAAATAAAATAAATTTACGTTGTGCGAAGTAGTAAGGCCTATAAGACCTTTTGCTATAGTTTTGAATTGTGGAGTGAGGTATAGTGTAAATTATAATTTTAAGGAGGAAGGAAGTTTTATAGGGGGAAGTTTTCGTTACCATGGTAACAAGAGAGGAAAATCATGTGATTTTGAGACGCATATTATCAAAGAATATAGCATGTACAGAAAATTAAAAAAAAAGTACATAAATACGTTGACATGCTGCAAAATTTTAAGATGTGTTAAAGTCTTCCATTAACGCCCGAAATCAGGTACTTGATTCGCATAATATGCTTCATTCAGAAATTTAAAGTATTTAGAATAATGCAAAAATAAATATAAATTTTAGCTGATTTCTAGATGCTTCAACTAACATTTTTCTGGGTAAAAACTAACAGTTAATTAGAAATGAAGTAAAGCTATCGAAATGTAATATAAGCTACTTACCGAAACATTTAGTTTTTGTCACTTTTTCTTACACAAAAATATCCATCTAGAATTCGTCGCACTAGAGTTGCACAATGGGCTATTGGCGACGGTTTGGGAAACATTCCCGAGGATGATCCGAGGACATGCCATCGTAATTTTGATCCTCCGCTGAGGGGATGGCGCCCCCGCATCGGTAACCCGACGACCTGCACACGAAGTCGAGCGAGCACTTTACGATGGAACAGTTTAACGAGGACCCATACCGCACACCCTCGGTCCCTTCGCAGACTGATCCATCTGTTCACCCACCTGCACACTGACCGCAGACAGTGATGCTTGACTTCGGTGATCTGCTGTTAATGCACACAGGGGCAAAATAAATTTTCTATTAGAGCAGATTTATACCTTGCTTTTTCTTGTAAATACAAATGGGCGATCCTCAAAAGATTCGCAGCAAATTTGATATACGTTTGTTCGAGAACGCGTTGCGTCGTTCGACACTTTCTGACTTATACCTCTCTCAAACCACCAGTTTGTGGAATATTATCCACTGTAAAGAAGAAACAAAATAGTTTTCCGTAGGTTTAAGTAAATATATTTTTCCGACTTTCAGCTTTATTGAATCAAAAAAGAGTTTCATAAGTAATTTATAGCAGGTTGTTTTTTTAATTATTTAACTGTCTCATTCTCTAAGTCCGCTTAGAAAAAATATAATTAATATGAATCATTTCATTTTGTGATGTGTTACATTATCGAATAATAAGCATTCTTAAAAGTACAAGTACAAACGCTTTCGCTTGTTGATATTAACGCTTTTAAAACTCATTTTTATTAACTAAAATTATATCAAGTTACTATTGATTTAAAAAAAAAACACGTGAATAAAAGAAAAATTTAATTTGTGTGCTAAATGCTGATTCATCAGAACATTTTGATTGTGATAAATCTTGACTAGCATTGTTTTAATAATACTAAATAAATTTCATTTTTCTTCAGAGGAGTCTTTAGAGGATTTCTTTAGGATTTTTCCTTTAGAGGATTTCTTATGAATCAAATTACTTTACATCTGATAATGTAAAGACACCGAACGGTTTACAAAACTGTAATGAATGTACTGTAAAATACTATTATTATTGTTTGTAATTTAAATATAAGCGTCTCTAGTTCATACGATTTCTCTACTCCCCACATTTTCCCCTTTGCGTTATCATGGTAACCGCGAATCTTACTTTTTTTACGGCAGTAGTTTTCAATAGAGTCGGGATAGCCAGGTTAGTAGGACACTGGGTCCATGTTCAAGAGGTCGTGGGTTCGGCCACCGTGTGGTAAATGGTGACTGATGCGCGTTAAATCTGTCGAGTCTCAAAGTCCTCCATGTTCCCATAACAAATCAATACCTCTGGAAGTCTAGAAATTTCCTTGTCTTCTGCATTGACTCAAAATGACAAGGCAACAGAGTTGAACGTTAGTAGTCGTAAACCCAAATTTGGGTCGGCTGTTTAACGACGAATATAAAAAATAAATAAAAAATTGCTCTAACTTATGTCCGTTGCCATTTTCGTCAGCAACTTAAATTACGGTTTTTAATCATTTTTTTGCTACACAAGCCATTTTTTTGCTACAATACTAAGACTTTTTCTGATGAAATACTACAGTTTTTAACCCAATAGTCTTTATGCTTGTAACGAAACGTTACGGAACAAAATAATTCATATTATCTCCTAATGCATAGCTTATTAAAATACAAATAAAGCATTGAAAAATCATTAATTGCTCTTCAAAACAACTTAATTAAAAATAAGCCACCTATTAGTTAAAGGAATTTTGACAAATACTTAACGGGTCCTTCATTAACCTTTACTAAACAGGGCGCTTAATCAAACATAATGGATGAGTTAAAACCTATTGTTTACGAAAACTGTTTAAGTAGGACATTCATTTAAAAGTTGTGCCTCACAGATTGAAGCATTAATTCTGATGAAATCTTCGAGGGGGTCAAATTGTACAACTCTTGTCGCTATAGGCAAGAGAACAAAATATTAATTTTAATCTTCAATCGTAACGATTAGGAATAAAATTAGTATAAAAACAATTTGTTACTTGAAGCATTAATAATTTTTCTGCGTCAACGATACTTAGAAAATATGAGCATGCTGTAAGAATTGCAGATCAAATTACGGTAAAAAGTCCTGGCACCCTGGGAGCAACATCAATGAAATTTTACCATAAAATCCATTTTATACTGCAGTTTTTGCAGTAATATTTATTTAATTACTTTGATTGAGTGATTTTACAGTAAAAATTACAAGGTATAAGATTTTTTGTTAGGTAAAATTTAACTATAATATATACAATCACACTAAGTGTCGTGATTTGATCTAGAATTTTTCACTCTGATGCTGTTAACAATAAATGGTTAGAATAATATTTTTCATTTAAAGAACCTCAAATGCGATGAGTTCATCTCACGGAAACTTCTAAAACGTTCCGTTTAATTTTTTTTCTGCGTGGGTCAAATCTCTACAGTAAAATAACTTTTTTATTATTACCTAAATAATTAAATATGGAATTCCCAAATTAGCGAAATCTTTAGTATAAATTGTGACGAAAGAGTTTTTAGCTACCTGAAACTAGATTACCGTACCTGAAACGACCGGTGGCTGTGTCGTGCCACAGGTCCTTGGTTCGATGATCTGGCCAGGCAAGGTTGACTCATCCCTTCAATGATGAAAGGCTGATAAAATGAGTACCAAGCAAGCTTGGGAACTAAGCACTGGGGATTCGGCGTTGGGCTGACCATCCAACCGGAACATCTGCTCTTGCACCCCAGTGCCCAAAGGTCAAGAAAACTGAGATGGACACAGTAGGCCCTCTATTGGCTGTCGTGCCACTGAGTTTAGTTTAGTTTAGTTTAGAAACTAGATTAAAATTTAAACAACTCGATCTTAAAATCAGAACTAGATCAAATTACGTAATCCAATGTAGAGAAATAAATTTGAATGTATCAAAGTAAGCGATTGTTATAAAGTTAGGATTAATTCTATTAAACTGTCATAAATTATACCAAGATTAAAACTTGACTATAATCAATGTAATTATATTAAAATTTAGACAATTTGGCTAAAATTAAAATAACTAAATTAAACCACTTAATCAGAGCTGCGAATCCAAATTTATTAAAATTGTAGGAATATAAATCTTTCTTTTTGCTTTTATATTTCTTTCAGAACTTAAAAGGTCGCTTTATGTATAATTCTTATGTATAATTTTTTTTATGTATAGAGGTAGTCATTTTAAATTGAGTGTTTAAAGCATGCATTTGTAGTTTTTCTTTCTTTCTAACTCCACTTGATCAACAGCGAAAAATTTAATATCAATTCCTTCATCAGTTGTTGTTGTTGTTAATTTACGTCGCACTAGAGCTGCACAATGGGCTATCGGCGACGACCTGGGAAACATCCCGGAGGATGATCCGAAGACATGCCATAACAATTTTGATCCTCTGCGGAGGGGATGGCACCCCCGCTTCGGTAGCCCGACGACCTGCGCGCGAAGTCGAGCACTTTACGGTAGCACAGTTTAACGAGGACCAATACCGCACACCCTCGGTCCCTACGCAGACTGATCCAAGTGGGCACCCACCCGCACACTGACCGCAGTCAGTGATGCTTGACTTCGGTGATCTGCTGNTCCTAACGATCAGTCCACTGCGGGACAATTCCTTCATCAGAAACTAAACACTAAAAATCCACTCAATTGCATTGTCGATAAAGTATTTCTTAATCGAATTTAATAAAAATAAAGCAAGCTGCATTAAAATTCAAATCGTTCTCGAAGCAACAATTGAAGGTGTATCCACCGGATGTGACCGATTCGAAAACGAATTAATTTTACGTTTGCTCTTCGCAAGCGCAGTGCTGGCAAATGGCCCAAATTGTATTTAATGCTATGCAGTTTTTTAAAAACTTTCAAATTCCATTGTTGTTGCCATAATGATGTCAGAAATTTTTGAACACGTAGAGAGTTTTATGTCAGAAAAAGGTATGGACAAGACAGAAGTAGACCACTGAGAGGCATTGAGTGTTGGGTTTAGTAGCACAAGGCGGATTGTTATCAATTAAAAATCATAAATGGGATAATTGAAATGTCTCTTGAGCTTTACATTTAAACACTGTTTTATTATTAGGTTCCTCTGCAAAGAAGAGCTGCTACATTCAGTAAAAGTGTTCCAATACGTGACCTGTTTATTAAAACTTTTCTAAATCTAAGAATTAAAATGACTATGTTAAAACTGAAGCAATTCATCTAATATCAGGGTTACCACGTTAAAGCTGGATTAAAGTTCAGATAGTAAAATTATTTCAAAACTGAAAAAAATACTTTATTCTAGAATTACTTTATTACAGTATCAACAGTTACAGCGATCGATTCTTTTCAACCATTGTGTGTTTAGCAATGCTTAAAACACATTAAATCAATGACAAACATTATATCAAATTTAAATATTAAAATAACAATCATGTGAAATAATGGTGATAAATAGATGCACGATTTGCTGCAACAAAAATAATTCTATTATTTCATTTGAATATATTAATCTTCCTTCTTCAGTTCTTGTGTTTTGTTATTATATTTCTCTACCACGGAATCATGGCATTCCTGAAAAATTAAAAGAGTGCTTGTCAATTTTTTGGATAAATCATAGTAAAATACATTTTCTATTCAATTTAAAATGAAATTTTCTTTGTTGAAAAGGACTCTACGGATGATTTAATGGCAACTTTTGAAATAAAAGGGTTCATCTGAGATCAAGCAATCAAAAAAACTGTACATATTGACCAAAAAATATATTAAAGGTATTTTGATTTCAAGTTTGATGCTGATTCTAGTTTTTGTTCCACAATTTGAACACATTTGTATTAATGCCACTAAACTTCGGTAACACTCCAAATGAAGTTATCAACTTCTGATGAATCTTTGAAATTAAATGTGGTAAAAAAAGACACCCCAAGCAAACAGTTTTAAAGCAGTTTATAATAAATAAAAAAAAATACTTTTTAAAAAAGCTTTCAAAAAAATAGTTTTTTTATCCTTTTAGGATGAAAGGTTTGAAACTACACTATTTTCGCTTCATTGAAAAAAAGGTTTTCTTTTTTTGCACAAACATTTTCTTGACACTAAAAAGAAAATTCTGATACAAGGTTGCCGTAAGGTTTACATGTTTTCTGGGATTATTCCGCTTTGCATAAAATATTCTTAGTATAACTCTGGAAAGCTACCTTTAGTGTTAACTGTGCCTCGCGAAGAATAAATACTTACGCGGCCATTCACATTAATACTGAATCGAAAGATAGAAATAAATTTCCACTAAAATCGGAAGAGACAACAAAGATTCGAACCACGTCTAAAAATTCTAGAAAGGGTACATCTAGATATATTATTCCGTGACGAAATAGAATAATCGATCAAGAGTGGTCATTTCGGCTTTTAAAAACGAATAGTAACAATAGTTTTTTTTTTAATGTAACTTTGTTGTTTGCACACTTACCGCACTGTCCTGAATTCGTTTTTTCCAGTCCTCACCCTAAAACGAATAAGAATTCAAATATTAAAAATTCCAAAATTTTTCAAAAATTTTAAAAATAGCATGTTTTAACAAATTATCGATGAAATTATTACTTACGTTTTCAGAATTGGAAAGCTTCTCATTAAAGCAACGAACAAGCTAAAAAAAAATAAAAACATTTTAGTTAAAATATATTTTTAAAGAAACCTGTAATAATAATTAAAAGTTTCTTTTTTGTAATGGTTAAGCTTCAACTGGAAAACGAATTGAATGGCGAGTTCAATGACACAGATTCAAATGCTGGGACAAACAGCACGTTTTTTACAGGTCGAAAGACGAAATGCATACAACACTTATTTTCATAAATAAATAAAAAAATATATAAAAAAATATATAAAAATTCACCTCCTGGAAAGTCATAAGAACTCATGGAAAGTCATGAATTTCGGTATTAAACAAAATTTGTCATGAAATGTCATATGATTTTAACTATTTTTTAAAATAAATCATGGATTTAGGTTGCCGAAAAATCTAATTTTTAAAATGAAATGTCTGAATTTGTAACAAAATCCCCTCTCACAGTCATATTTTATTAAGATATAAAATGTGTTTATCATGTTCTTTAAAAAGTTACAGTGTTCTTTAAAAAAATGAAAGAGAAAAAACATCATTTCTTGAGCGAATTATCTTTTAAACTTCTGTGATTTCAGAATTTTTGTTATTATTTATTTAATTTTTGATTTTATCAGTTTCAAATTCTAGCTGAAGCAAGTCAGTCATTTGCGAATTTTTTTTTTATTTATTCCGAAATGAGAGCAGAAAAATCGGGAGTCTTTCTTTCTTTTCCGATAAACAAGAAAAGTATCTTTAAAATATAATTCTGCAGAAAAAAAGAAGAAAAGAAATTCTTTGCTTTTGTATTTTTTCAGCTTTAACTCTTTTACTCTGTTTTTTAAATTTAAAATTAATAAAAATGAAGAGGCAGAGTAAAACAGTTTTGGTTATACCTATCATTTCAATAAATGTTATTGTAATTCTGTTTTAAATGTATTGTTGTGTGTTTATCGGAGAAAATAGTAACTTCGTTAAGTCATGAAAAATTCTTGAAATGAGTCATAAATTTGAGTCATAATAAAAAAATTTAAAAAAAACATTAAACATTGATCAATTGGTACAGAAACAATATAAGGTAATATTGAAATATGCCCAAAGGAATATTTCAATTTAAACAGCAATGACTGACACTATAAATGAAACATTCTACAACATTCACCTCACTGACATCGAAAACCAAGATCTGATTCAGAAATCCAGTGACCCTAAATCTCCTCTAAGCCCTAGATACAGAAGTTTTTTTTTTTGGGGGGGGGCGTTCCATGGGTCTTTAAATTTACTTATCGTTTATTTACGCAATGCTTTTAAACTTTTTATAACATAAGCATATACTATATTTGTAAATGCGTGCTTGTATTTATTTCAAACTTTGCTATCTGATGATTCAAACCGACAATCTCAAGGAAAAATACACAAAAAATATATTGGCAACAATGAGTCAAGTTGAGACCTGGACCTCTCTGGCCTTATGAATCCTTGCCGAAAGCTACAGTCAAATTATTAGACGCTCTATAAGATTCTATGTAAAATCTTAATTATCAGATGATTCTATACGGCTTTATTGTTTACACTCGGTTTGCCCATGTTTACGTTCGCGTATAAATTGGTGAAATGAGTAGATATATAATATAAATTCGACAATTGATTAAATTAGAAGATATATTATATAAATATATAGAATATTTATTATATCAGGCATTACATTAGTATACTATAATAATTAGACCCAATTATTCGACGTACTGTAGTGTTTTAATAATTGCTTGGTTTTGCACGAGTTTATAGGCAATAACTCTTAAATTTAAACATATATGTAATGGGGTTTTTTATTCAGATCTTTTATATAATTCCAATTTGTATTTATTTTTAACGTATTGCATTACAATGTTAACCAATCGATATACCATCGATACATAAATGTTACCAATCGATTAAATACTAAAACAGATAACTATTTACGAAACGTCATACCTCTCAATTATTTATCACCCTAGTTAGTTATACTTATCTAATCTGAAAAATCTAGTTTACTTTTCCAGGAATAGGTTTTAGAATGGGAATGATAGAAACTGATGAGTTGTCCCAGAATCTCAATATTAAGCCCAGATACATTATTAAAGCTTTTAATGAATCAAGTGTTTATTGGCACAAAAACTATCTATGCGGACACGACTCAAAATATGTATTCTAAAAATGAGCATTTGAACCAGTTTTTATTTTACGAGCATTTTTGTTTTGAGGAATAAACTAATGAATTTAAATATATTCGTCATCATGTGTTAGCGTCCGTTTGTGTAAATCTCTAATCTATATTTTATTAAATTAGGTTCTTTTAGTATTTTAAAAGTAAAAGTTTTTAAAATAGTGCTATATGTATCCTGTAAATGTGATGGTAAATTTATGTTAACAGAATTCTTTTAATACATTTTTAAAACTACTTTTGTCGTCCAAAGATCTGAATACGAAGAGATCGTCTGAACACTTACATAACACCCAGCTATCCCAACTCCGAAATAGGGGACTATTTATGCTTAGTGAACAAATAAGTAAGGAAAAGTAAGCGCAAAAATTATCCGTTTAGTTGTTAAATTTAGGTTAAACTTTAAAAAAGATGCCTTTTTTGCTATATCCATTTTTTTCAAATATGTATTTTGAGCTATGTCCTGAACAAAAAGCTCACCGATGACCCACTACTTTTTTTAACGAATTTTATATTTTTAGGCATAATGGCGCACTTAAAAGTTGAACTGAATATGTGGTTTGATGGCACTAACCACAGGAGAAAAAAATATTTAAAAAAAAAACCTTTTATCATCTGTGTTAGAATTAATGTAGAATCTGTGTCAATTGCATGGTCAGACAGTACATAGAATCGGGAATCCATATTTATCTGCAGTTGCTTTACGTACTGTATCGATAAAGAGGAATTTCTTCTGTTAAGATCTGACTGAAGTTTAAAGTTTGGATAATTGTCTCGAATATATGCAATTTTATGTAAATATAATAATTTCTATTATTTTGCCCCCACATAGAGCATGAAAAAAAAAGTTTTTACCTCTAAATTTTCTGAAGACTCGTGCTCGCATGTGTATTTAATGTAGCGATCAGTGTTGTTGACTCCTTTGTCGTAGTCGTTATAGCAGGACTTTGTAATGTCTGTCATCTGAAATGGAATTGTCACACATTTATTAGAAATCAGAATATTTGAAGAAAAGAAAACACCTCTAAAATGAATTTAGTTCAAAATAATTGATATTTATAAAGCTTCGGGTGCCAAAGGTCCGAAAATTAAGAGAATTATACGAATCCGATAGAAAATAGGATTATTGAGTTTTCGATGAAGAGACAAATCATAAAAACAATAATTACAATAATCGACATCTCTTGAATTTTAAGTTCGGACATTGGGACAAAACCAATGTTTGTTTTTTTCATTTTACTTGTTTAATTTGCAATTTGGAGCAAAAGCCGAAACTGTCTATAATTTGACATCATTGATATAAATGACAGATAATCAAGTCTACATTTTATAATCAATCCCCCTTGATCTATTTAACAACTTTTTATGTCCATACTAAATCAAATTAAGAAATCCATAATTCTTCAAACAAAATAAAAGATAAAACGTTAGGTGTATTAGCAATGAGTAAATTCAAAGTAGGATAATAGCAGCCAAAATAGCGTTGTCTTTGAAATTTAAATTTCCGGTATTGTCTTAGAATGTGCTTAAGAGTTAAATGTTACTACGAACAAAAACAGTGAAATAGAACGGTCTGGTGCAGGGTCGCCTATTAGAAGATGATTGTTCATAATACACTTGTGACCAAAGCGCGACCCATTAAAAACGATCTCATATTTCCTCGACAGCGTTAATCGCCGAAGTTGTGTATAGTTTAAAAATAACAACAAAAAATATCTGATCATCAGCTCACACGATTACATCCGCAAAAACAGTGCTTTTTAATATTGTATTAGCCAAAGAAAATTTTTAGTTAAAACAAAATATATCAATACAATAGTGCTAGGATCACCTAACATTAAGGAAAGTCGATTCGTAGATAAAAATCAAAAGTAAAAAATCCAAGAAAAAGACAAAATAAAACACAAATAGCAGCATATAAAACAAGAAGGGCGAACAGATGTCGTGTATTTAGAAATAACGTACAAAGATGATTTTAAAATATTTTCATAACCAATTTACCAGATTATAAAACATGAAATTTAAGCGTAAATAAAGTCTTTGATCCAAAATTTTTAATATGGAATCTAAAAGAAACAATTTAGTGTTTGTTAAAAAGTATGTTTGCACAATATTAGAAAGCACTATTTTTGAGACTATAATCGTCTGAGCTGATGACAAGATTATACCTTTTCGTTGTTATTTTTCTAACTTTAACTTTTTTTATCAAATATTTTTTTTTAATAATTTATAATAAAAAATTTTTATCCGTTGTAAAATCTTTTTTTTTCTTCCTTACTTTACTTCTATCTTTGTTTTCTACTTATATTTATTTATATTATGAGTTCTATGTACTTACAACTTATCCTCAATTAATTTAACTTAAAGAAAAGAGCTATATTCGAAATAAATATAGATATATACTGCGCATGGATATAAAGGCAGTATATTAGTCCCTGATGCTGCGTTGTCCATCTGGTAATTTATGCACTTCCATTTCGATTTTCAAGATTACGGTATATAGTCCACGTCTAACCTGCTGTTGGATTCTTTTGTTTTTCTCGTTTGCTGTAATTTACCACCAACAGAAGAAACTGCTTCAGCACTGACTGCGTGGTAATGCCCTCCTGACACAGCTGACATGTATATCAATGCCTCCATATTAGTCTCTTATTAGAGTTTTTCCTTTTTGATATTTATTATGTTTTTTTTTTCGTTACTATTTTTCGGTTTAATCCTGTTGCGGTAATACTTTCAGTTCTCTTATGAGGTAATAACTTATTTTGTTTTATTTTATCTCAAAAAATTTTTTATTTAAATTAATAAATTCGAATTCAGATGTAATATTCGTATAATCGTCATTTTTTCCCCTTTACCACAAAAAACATTGTCAATAAAATAAAAGCAAAATGTTACCAAAAATCCTGTTTCGATAGTAAACGTTCGAGACAAAATTTAAAAATTGCCACAGAATTTAGTGTAAACATAAAATGTGTCATTAGAATGGTTGGTTAAATAGAGAAAGAGTTAAAAAAAATACATACTTCAGGTGTATCATAATAGTTGATACATGTCATTAACAGGTGACACCATTCTTCATTTCCCTCTTCTAGAAAAGAAAAAGAAACATACAATTTTATTTCATTTTATAACCGTCGTTGAACAGCCGACACAATTTTTTGGGTTTACGACTGCTAATGTTCAACTTCGTAGCCCTGTCATTTTGAACCCAGTCCAAAAGACAAGAGAACTCCTGGATGAAGTATAGGGAAAAATTTGCCTTCATAGAGTACTCTTTGGTGGAACTAACCTGCATTTGCGTTACATGGAGAGGAAAATCACGAGAACCTCCCACGGTTAGCCTGACGGCAAAGGGACTCTGACCCATGATCCGTCTACCACTGATCATATTTCCCGTCAGCACTGTGGTTGGAGCAAGCCGGATGCGGAATTCGTTTGAAAGCCATCGCTGGGGATCGTCTTGAAGCTCATGACTTTAAATCGATAGGTACCAGCTTCCTACAGAACTTTCATGATGCCCTTGGCTCACAAGGAGCTGTTTCGGAAATGTCCATCTTTATTTATAAAGTCTTAAAACAGACATTGAAACATCATTTAATGTGGTTTTTGGTTGTTGGAGGAATTTGTATTTAATTATCACTTTAAAAAAAAGCGTTCCTCTTAAAGCGCAAAGGTTGGCAATGGAATTAGTATTCAATTTAGATAGTTCGAATCATATTGAGTTAGAAATATATTCATTATGTAAAATTACTTTAATTTCTACTCACAATGTTAAAGAAACAGGTTGTTTGGAAAGTGGAATTTTGCATGTGTGCCGACAAAGTGGAATGTGGGGATTAATTATATAATTAGGGTTCAAAGAATGGCATCAACTCTTTTGAATGTAAAGATTTCATTTTAACGCTTCCCCCCCCCCCTAGTTGTAAATTATTGGAGCCAAAAAAAGATGACGTCAAGCCTAACTCATTTAATTGTAGTGGAACAACACCAGGGAGACAAGAAATAATTATGTCTTTGCCAACAAATTTAATTTATCCATTCCACAATTGGGTAATTAATTAGAATCTATCCCGATTACAACTTTAAATGTAATTAAAAGAAATCTGAAAGGATGATTAAAATTTCAATCGCAATCACAATAGGCGATTTAAACCGCTGTTATAAGAAATCACAATTCGCGATGACACTTTCAATCATGATTGAAAGTAATTTTAATAACACTAAAATAACTTTTAATAATCAACTGTTAAAACAAGCAATTACGAATCTTGATAAGAAATATTATTTATTACAGAGCAGTTGATTCATTATTACTATTTTAGAGTATAATTGCACAACTGCCGAATCTTCTTTTTATATTTTAAGTCGTAACAACATAGATTCGTTTCTATGTTTATACATGTTTAACAAAGTTTGTTATGATTTTTACCACATAAATAATTTAAATAAATAAATAGAATTCCTAACATTAGTTTTTTAAAACTGTTATTTCGTAAAACTATAAATAATTCCTACGCACTATCATGAAATTAAATGTCATCTAAAAAGAATCTTAACGATTAAAAAATAAGTTAAAAACGGCAGTTATGTAATTTACTGCAATAAAATACATTTCATCCAACTCAGGTATAAAATATTAAAAAAAATAATAATACTTAAAATAACAAACAGCACAATTTTAGTTATAGTCCACCTCGTTTTAGACCAAAATAGCAATTTAAAAAAAAGATTTGCGTAGTCTTTTCAGAAGATGAATAGTACTAACAACTGACAATTACGAAAAAAAGTAAATTGTGCAAAAACAAATGCAAGGTAATAGTACAATCATTTAAGCAAAAAGCCGTCTTTCATCATCTAACGTTAGAATAGAAAAAAAGTAAACAGTAAAGCCATGTCTGTTACGTTAGATCATTGCAAGGGGGCTAAGCCCCCTGTTCGATGCCGCTCATCAACCCCAATGATTGCTCAGTAATAATTGTTGTTTCTGGTCTACAACAAAAAAACGGGTTTCCTACTAAAGTTAAAATTATTCACTTAACATATATGTACTAAAAGGAATTCTGTTTGCTTACCGTCCCGCAGTAGACTGATCGTTAAGACACAGTTCCCAGCAGATCACCGAAGTGAAGCAGCGGTCAGTGTGCGGGTGGGGGACCACTTGGATCAGTCTGCGTAGGGACCGAGAGTGTGCGGTATGGGTCCTCGTTAAACTGTTCTACCGTAAAGGGCTCGACTTTGAATGGAGGTCGTCGGGCTACCGAAGAGGGGGGTGCCATCCCCCTGCAGAGGATCAAAATTGCGATGGCATGTCTTCGGATCATCCTCAGGGATGTTTTCCAGACCGTCGCCAATAGCCCATTATGCAGCTCTAGTGCGACGTAAATGAACTACAACAATAACAACAGCTGTTTTTTTTTAAATAAAATTTCCATTGTTATAATATTATAGTATTCAAATATTTTCGTTTACCAAACGGGCAGATATATTAAATACTAGTTTGCTTGTATCACATTGTGTCTGAAGCTAATCGTCAAGTTCTAAATCTCTTTAACTGTAATTCAGTATATTAATGTTATTTGAACAAAAATAATAATTGTAAAACGGTTAATAAGATTAGACCACCTTTCTAAATAGCTTTATCTTAAAATGTTAAGCAGAATTACATTATAATAATAATAATAATAAACGATTCTCGTAGTTTTAAACTCTTGTATTTAATAATAGCAGTACAGAGAAAAAGTATTTTAAATTAATTACTAAACTAATTTAATTTTAAATTAATTAATTTAATTACAGACCTTTTTAAATTAAGGATACAAAAATATTTATATAAAAACAATACCTTCATTATTTTGATTAATTTTATGCTGATGGCAACCAAAATAATAGGGAAATGAATGAGGAAAAACTGGAACTTCCGGTCAATAAAAAAGCGCGAACTACAATGTAAAACTGAGACACCATCATTTAATTTTTATGTATAGTAAGATACCAAAAATATTTTCAAAGAAATTGTATACTTATTTCGAAATTTAAATAATTTTTTGCTCTAAATTTTTCCATTTAAAGATTATTTATTCATTTCAACTCGATTTAAATTTCTCTTCAAATTGTAGGGAAAAAATTTACACATTTTTCTACTAATTTCCATACAGAGTAGAAAAATCAAATTTCGGCAAAAAAAAAAAAAAAAAAAAAAATCGTCCCTCTTTGAACGTTTTGGAACATTGAAATAATGACTATAAATATGCAGTGGCACCTTATTTTGAAACTTTTTCTCTACAAGTTTTGTTTTGTGTTTTGACAAACTCTAGAAGAGTTTGACAAAAAAGTCATACAATAGTCATCAAAATCACAGCGCATGGAACTATTTCAATTTTCAGTTCGATGCAAAATTTTTGTTTTTAGAAACATTTCATAAAACTCTCACAATAACAAGTTTTTGCAATAAAAAAGCAAAGTAACGCTAATAGTGTCAAATGTTTTACAAATTCTTATGATTTTAATAATTAATACGCTATATTATATAATTTAATTAATATAAAATGTTCAACAAGATAGAAAGTGATGATTTTTCACAAATTTTAGGATTCAACTATAGCCTTAAAAGTAATAATAATCCTATATTAAATAAATGTAAGAGATATTTTTACATACCACACAGTATTTTCTTGAATATTTTAAAATTCTCTTGATGGTTGGAAGATTGACATAAACCGAATATAAGTAGTACTAAAACGATAGATATTATCTTCAACATAGTGGTACACCAAGTTCAGGGTCAACGGCAGGTGAAATAAACGATCCTTTTGCGCTCAACCCTTTTTTATATAAACCCTTCGGAAGCAACATTTATTTTTATTATTTAATTCTTGATGGTCAAACTGGTTGAGAAAAGTGAAAGCTTGATCCTATGCCATTGCGTAACAGGGAATCCCAATAAATAATTGAGTACTTTGGGGGAAAAAGTATTCATTGCGTGAATTATTTAAAGGAATTGGATTCAAAGATAGTACCAAAATATATTAAGAACGTTAGCTGTAAATCGTGGATTATGGATATTAATATACAATTTTGTCACAAAAAAGAATATGCAAAGTATAAAACAGCACACAGAATCACGGCCAAGCACATAACCTAGTACAAAACGTTTTGACGAAAAATAATACACTACAATGACTAACTTAATAAAAAAAATTCAAGAAAGAAAATTTTTTCAAACATCATCAGCGCTAGCACTACAGCCAACTGAAGGCTTCCGTTTTCTAACTGCCGTCTTAACAAAACGCATGTTTAAGATAATTTTTGGACAATTCTTCCTTCGGAAACAATATGGGGGTCGCATGTTAAGGAACAATTGCATATTAGGTGCTTTTTTTATAATTTTATAACCGTAGTTGAACAGCTGACCCAATTTTTGGGTTTACGACCTCTACTGTTCAATTAGGTAGCCTTGTCTTTTACACCCAATCCAGAAGACAAGGGAACTCCTGGATCAAGTATTGGGAGAAATTTTCCTTCGTGGAGAACTTTTTGATAAAACTAACCCGCATTTGCGTTACATGGAGAGTAAAACCACGAGAACCTTGCACGGTTAGCTTGACGGCAAGGGGACTCTAACCCATCACTTGAATCGAAATAAATCAAAATCTTTAATTCAAAATTGACATTTATTATGACAAGTTTTCTATACTTGTCATAATAAATGTCAGTTTTCGTAAAATGGATCCAATCGAATTTCTTCAATTTATATTTAGTATTTTGGATCACTACAAAAAAACAAAAAAAACTATTGTAAGAAAAGCACTTTTATTGTTTAAATTGTATTCCTATTTCAAAAATAAAATAGAAATCAATTCTGTTCATCTTAAAGGTTTCTTCATAGATTGTTTGAATAAAAAATTTGCAGTTATGTACATCAATTTTTAATAAACCACATTTCTAATACACTTGTGTATGTAGTTTCGAAAGATTTCTTGTTTAGAATGTGTCTGGAAAGAATTTAATTAAGCGTCTGAGCCGAATGAAGCAATAATAAACATTAGTTCAGACATATAATTAAAAGCTCTTTAAGAATCTACAGGGCGAATAATAAAACTCAGAATAACTTTTGATCTAATGATTAAATAATTTTTAGGAACTAGGACTGAATCTTTATTATTGGAGGAATTCACTTTAAATATGCTAATTATTTTGAGCAGGCACTTTTTTAAGTTGCGAAATCAGACACAAAAACGTATTTTCTCTGAATAAGCATGGCACTTTTTTCGACAGACTTGGATTTTTGCCCCTTAAAATATGGGGACCAGTAGCCGAAATCTAAATAAATATGTTTCCAATAGCAGAAGAGCAGTCAAAAGTTTGGACTCCTCTTTAATGTAAATTTCTAATAAACTAAAAACAAAATCATAAAATACCGTAACAGAGCAAAGGGTTAAATATAGACCCTGGCTAAATTATTAGACGCGCTATAATAGTCTGTATAAAATCTTAACTACCAGGTGATACTATACAGCTTTATTGTTTGTACGCGACCGAAACCGGTTTGCACTAGTTTACGTTCGTGTATCAATGGGTTAAATGAGACAATATTTAATATAAATTCGACGATTGGGTAAATTAGACGATATATTATACAAATGTAGAATATTTATTATATCAGGTATATTATAACAATTATACCAATATTAGTATATTATAACAATATTAGTATATTGTAACAATTAGATCAAATTATTCGACACACTGTAGTTTTTTTGTTAGTGACATGATTTGCACGAGTTTATACGCAATACTTTTATATTTAAACACACATGTAATGGGTTTTTATTCAGAAGATTTTTTATATACTTCCTATTTGTATTTATTTTGAACGCATTGCTTTACACTGTTAATCAATTAATACACGAATAATAAACAAGTGCACACCGCTTAAAAACAATAAAGCTGTATAGTGTATCCCCTGACAATTAAGATTTTGCATAGAATCTTAAAGTGCGTCTGATAATATGGTCAGGGATTATAGTTCACAGGATGAGATAAACCAATTGTTGAAACCGTTCATGTGCACATTGCGCAAAACTCATTATTCCGCACTTAAACGAATGACCCTAGATGGGTAATTTGCATATTAACGACTTTTAAACTTTATTGGTAACATAAACACAAAATAGTTTGACTCCTGTTGTATTATATGTTGCGTACTCAACTAATCAGGAAAAGAAAAAAAAATGGTTTGCTTAGACTTTCAACAGTTATTACTCAGTAATGTGTTACATTACTGAGTTATTACTCAGTACAGTAATTACTCAACAGTTATTACTCAGTGTTTTCATCATAGAAAAAAAATGGGCGAGAATTTCTCACCCTTTCTCAAAAACAGGGTGAGATTTCGAAAACTTAAGTGAGATTTCTAAAAACTAAAAAAACACAAAAACTCTTGAAAAAAAAATTCTTTAATTATAATACATTTCTAACGTCTTCTATTTTCTAAAGCATTGAATATTTCTGGTGCATCATCATAGAAGATTTTGCCTTTACAAGGTAATTTGTCCTTCTTACATTAGCACATTAAAAATTTGAACGTCTTACATGAAGAAACCTAACCTACGGTAAACACGTGGTTGCAGAGAAATGTGTTCTGAAAGGGGTTCTGTGGTTGTGTTCTGTTGTTCGAAAAGGTTTTTAACAATACTGGTAAATAGGGAAGATAGATAACGGGGAAGATGTTGAAAATAATGAAAGATACAGGCAGAAAAGTGAAACGGATTTTATTCTAAATGGCGTAATTCTAAGCTTTGTTCGAAAATGCGAGAAATTCGCGAATTTTGAAATTGATTTATAGAATGCGCGAATTTCTGGCGGTAATAATTTTTTAATGCGAGAAAAGAAAAAAATATGCGAGATTCTCGCGTTCTCGCGCTGTAGTGAAAACACAAAAGAGGTTATGTTATGAATGGCCCCTTTATTCTCATGTGAAGAAAGTAACCTTGGAATAATGCAAATCCCGTCTCAAATTCAAAGTCAACAACCTTACGGGAAAGGTTAAAAAACGACATATATTAATCTTTCTATAATCATCATTCTATCTTCTTTAAAATGACTTATAAACTAACTACTAGTTCAAAATATTTATTGTCTCATTCAATTTTTAAACGCTATAATTATTGAACGAAAATAAATAAATAAATACTCTACAACAACCTTTATCATAACTGCAAACTTAAAACATTTTTAAGAGATATATGGTATTAATATCAACCAGATTTCCGGGGACCTTCAACAAAAACATCGTTAAGAGCTTTTATAATTAAAAAAAAAATCGAAAGTTTTTTTTTTTTAAAAAAAGGGTCATATTTTCAGGTTGCTTTTTTAAATCTACTTCGTAATTAGATAGCTTTCTTAACTTGGCTTTATTTTTTCTTCATTTGAAATTTTAAAACACTTAATAACTGCTTTGAAATGGAGAAATAAAGACACTTATTGTTTTGTAACCTTAAAATATATTTGCATACAAAATATCAATCTAAACGTTATAAAGCAACAAAAGCACTGTGCCATTTTCCTTAAAAATGAAGATTGAGAAATAAAAACAAGATAAACAAAAACACTGTGCCATTTTCCTTAAAAATGAAGATTGAGAAATAAAAACAAGATAAAATTTCAGAAATTGATAAGCAAAATATTTTTAAAATATATAGCAAGTAGTGTTAAAATGATACTACTGGGTCAAAAAATAAAATAAAGAAAAAAACGTAACACTAAGTTTAAAAAAAAAAGGAAAAAAAAGATTACTGTAAAATATGTTCTATCCAGTTCAACACTGATAACGTGTATTTTCATGCAGTACGTCTATTCTAAAAACTAATATTTTCTTTCAAGTTCATATTAAAAAAAATAAATTATTTTTCCTTTTATCTGCAGCAACTGGATTCGGATTAAAGTTTTATTTATTTGTTTGCACTAATACTTCCATTCAAAGGGTATCAAAATAAGAATTCCTTCTTGAAATTATTTCGCAATCTTCAAAATATAAGAGAGGGAGGATGTTTCGGTAGTTTTTAAAATTTAGTTTAAATGATAAATCCATACTTATTAAAATCATATGGGCGATTTCATGGCGGAATGATAGTTGAAAATTATAATTTTACACAGGTTGTTTTTATGAATAAGAATAAATTTTTATATTTGGCACTAAGCTAAAGCCTATTTACTTATCTAAAGTTAAAAAGTTAAAGTTTACTTATCTAAAGTTAAAAAGTTAAAGTTTACTTATCTAAAGTTAGAAAAGTTAAAGTTTACTTATCTAAAGTTAGAAAAGTTAAGAATATTTACTTATCTAATTTGATTAATAAAAACAATGAACCGTTTTACTTCTTTCAAAATAACCGTATGTCAAAAAATCAATATTGAAATTTAAAATAAAATCGAGATTCCAAAAGCAGTCTTTACCGTAACATATTGTTAAAAAAAAGAGAAAGGAAATTAAATAAGCTACACGGATTTTTTTAAAACTAATTTGATGAATACAATCAATGAATGTTTTTCACTTCTTTCAAAACAACCGAAAAACTTACAATAAAACCTGGCATTTTTTTGTTAATCCCAAGAAATAGCCTAGTTTAATATTCATAGTCAATATTTAACTCCTTTCAAACCATTATGCAATAAACACATGTTTTATTCAACAAACTTATCCTGATTGCCTTCAAAAAGATATAAGACTGAAATTTGTTTTCACTTTTCTTCTTTGCAAAATGTTATTTCTGGGAGAGGAAAGAGACATTGAAGGTCAATGACAAGGTCAATACCGGCTGAATTTCTCTTATTATGACATAACTTTTTTTTTCAATTCCAACTATTAGTTTCACACTCACCCTATATCTTGTTCAAATTTTCAATGGTTCATTAAATACTTTTTATTCATCCAATCATGGAATCATAATTCAGTTTCTTCGGATATTAATTAATTCATTCAATAGGGATGAGCGAGAAACGAGATGGAATTTTCTGATGGGTTAAGCGGTAGTCATTGTTTTAAATTTTACTACGAGCGATTCAGTTATTCACATATTTTTAAAATAACATCAATGATAATTTCTAACTTATAGCTCTGTTTGAACAAAAAGAATAGTTTATTAGGCACATTTAAATATTTAATTATTTTATATCCACTGAGTTAGACTTACGTCCACCTCAATAATTAGAAAACTCTAAAAAAAACGTCACTATTTCAGAGAAATAATAGAATTTTAAAAATACGACTTTTTTAAAATTCGATTTTTCAGGGACTTTTCCACCCATTTTGCTTAAATTTTGCATTTTATTATGTAAAATAGCATTATTTAAAATATAGTGAAAACTGTATACTTTACCATCCAAAATTCTTTTAACTATTAGTAAGTAAAATAATAAAAAATAGAAAAGCTATATTTTTCGATAATATATCTTTCGATAGCTATATTATTTCGATAGCTATATATTTGGATAAACGAATTTTATAATTGTGTGCAAAAGTTTTCAACTACCCTTAAAGCGTTCGCGAGACATAGCTGAATATGCAAAAAACATAAAATTAAAAGGTCCAAACTTTGAACCGCCCTCCTGATCAAACTATCGGCTACCCTCTCATACGTTGGGGTCAGAAATCCCATGTCCGCAAAAAAAATATTTTTTTTTATTTAGAGAACAGCACGTTTTTGTGTCAGATTTTGTAATTAGAAATATCGTCTGTACTAAAGAAAAAACGTATTTGAGGCCGACCCCTCGGACCATTAAGATTGAGTCGTAAACATGAAGATCTGATCATTAAATCCAAAGTTATTCAAGTGGGTTTTAGATTTTTTCTTCTTCTATCATTACTATTTTGCTCACTTGACATCAATAGTTCAGTTTTTATTATGCGAATTATAAAAAATGAATAAATACTGATCAAATGCATCCAAAATACAAAAGTACTAATCATTTCAGTGGCGTTGTTTTAATATATGTTCGAGATTAATATATGTTATCGGTCATCTCCTTTTAGTATATATATANATATATATATATATATATTCCAAATGTTTAAATTACAAAAAATGAAAACTTTTTTATGTCTACATCCTACTTACCGTAGAATAGTTCATTATTCAAGAAATGCTAAATTTCGGTTGGGGGTTTTTGTCCCCCGTAACTACGCCACTGAATCTTTTGAAACATATATGTATAGGAAGTTGCGTGGGCGTAATGTAATCTTGATTCGTCTTCCTCCCAAAGGATGGGCGGTATTTCCTTTGAGGTTATTAACAATTTCGGTGGTGGGATACAAAATTGGATAGAAATCGCATTAAAGAGGAAGAAAATAAAGATATCATTAATGGGTTCGAAAATAACAGGATTTTATGAATAGAAAAATTGCAAAGAAATGCTGATAATAAGAAATATTTAGTTTTATGCTTTTTTTTTTAAAAAATAATACTCGCTTGTTAAATTACTCTGAATTATATCGTCATATGAAATAATATTTATTAGCAAATAATATCCTCATTTTGTAACTGTTGTGTGTTTATAATAGTTTTTCATGATGACCCTTCAAAGTTTTAGTCCTTTAATTTGTATTTCTTTCTATCAGTCGGTAACGACGCGTAAGTATCAGTAGGTGAAATGTTGCTTCTAATGAATTGAACGCAGAAGTTGCTTTTCTTGTTCTTCAGTGGCACCATCTATGGCCAAGAATACTTCTTCAACCACACATCACAGCCAGTTTTACAGCACAGAACCATTCATACATCTACTCATGTATCCACAGATCGTAATTTTGCCCTGAACCAGAGAACAGTCTATCTCCAAATCAGTACCCCCAGGGGTATTGATTTGCTATGGGAACTTGGAGGACTTTGTGAGCCGACCGATTTAACGTGTACCAGTCACCATTTACTAACTTCAGCCGGCGGGGATCGAACTCACGACCACTTGGGCATGGGCCCAACGTTCTATTAACCAGACTATCGCGGTCTGTTGAATATATGTGAAGTATGACATTTATGACCAAGAATTTTCCAATTCAATGAGAATCGGATACAGAATTGTATTTTTACAGCGATATCATTGATCAAGGCTCTTCTTGAATCTAATCAAGATTTCAGTTTTTTCTAAAACAATTTATTAACCATTGGCAAAATGGGTGTTGGTTTGGATTGGATGGCTTTCACACACTTTCTGGCGTCCCACAGTTCGCATGCGTTGCTATGGCGACCGCTGCTGTTTTTATTTTCACTATCAGGCATTTTTAATGCACTTACATAATAATAATTCCAACTGCGTTTTTAAACACGCCTCGCAGTTCTTGCTTCGAAGGCATGTAAAAATCCAATCAGATTTGAAGAGGGCCTTCGTTTCTACTTTTACCGTATGCTTATATAAATGCGCGGAAAAAAAATGACATCGATTTTATTTGCTTTATGTTCGATTTGATTATGTATAAGCCTATTTCATATAATATAGACACGGCTAACTTCATTGAATGAATTGAGAATGAAAAATTTTGCATAAAAAACTATATTGGATACTGTAATGCAACTATTAAACATTTTAAAGCAACTTTTTCAAAATTTTTGCAACTTTCAAAATCAATTGTTTCAAATCTAATTTCTAAGTCGTAAATGTAATGTTTATGAATTAAAATACTTTTAGAACTTCGTTGACGTTGAAATAAAATACATTGAAATAAACTGATTGAAATATTTCGAAAGATTTTTTTAGAACTTTTTTTTGGAGATTTTTTTAGCAACATAAAAACGAAGCGAAACTGAAATACATAAGAATCCAGTAAGCGAGCAAATCAATCCAAAAGGAACAGAATTTCTGAGATTGATGAGCACAGGTAACCGAGGGTTGGCCTCTAGTTATTGGAAATAAAACAGTGGCGCCTTCATTAAAACTATTAAACAATTACATTAAAAAAATAAAAATATTTTATGACAAGAAATTATTGATATAAATGTTTGAACTATCGATTATACCGCTCATAAATAATACAACTAGATTAAACAACAAGAAACGGTAAACAAAATGAAAAAAACTCCCCAAATACCTCAACACTCATTGTCAGTATAATGCTTCAGTTAAAACTAATTAAAAAGGATTCAATTTAAATGCGAAATAGTTTTTAAATTTTCCATATGTTTACACACAGACACTTCCTCCCTTTTTATACATGTTAACACAAAAAACTTTTTCGGTGTTGAGTTTCAAAAAAAAAAAATTCATGATTGACAGGTAATAAAAACTGCCATTCCTCTTTTGGCGAAAAATGCCAAAAAAATGGGTGCTTAAAGTGCCATTATCGTTACGTAAAAAAGATTTAGTCATTTTTTTTCCTGTCTTTTTCTTTTTTCTGTCAACCAAACCTTTATAAATCTTAAAATCCTCTTTAGTAATCCATAAGGATCTTGCAATCATTTTTTTTTTCACGCTTTCCGTTAAAGTAAAAATACGTGTTTTGGGTGATATTAATAGTTTTCTGTTTTAGTTCACTGTTTATGAAATAAGGAAGCATCGCTACAAAAACTATTTTAATGAAAATAATATGTAAATAGAGAGAGTTTTTTTTTTTCTTTTTTTCTTCCAAATGTTTATCCAAGTTCCCCCGCCCCCTCCTAAGACTACAGTTTCAATGTAAAATAATAAATAACATGTCAAAATAATTTCCTTCCAGTCTTTTTATTTTAATTTTAAAAAAAAAATTAACATTAAATGAAGTTAAAAAAGACTTTTTTCCAAGTTAATAAGTACTGTTCCGTTGCAGGAAACCATAAAAAGAAATGGCTAAACTTTTATTCACGCAAAAGATGCTTAGGTTCCAGGTAATCTGGTAATAAGTTGTTTAAGACCCCTCGAAAAGATATAGTACCTCATAAGGTTTGCTATTATAGTCCCTGGTCAATGTATTAGACGCACAATAAGATTTTCTACGTAATATCTTTATTATGAGGTGATGCAATACAACTTTATTGTTTTTACGCGGTTTGAACTTGTTTACGTTAGTGTATCTAAAGGTCTGGTTTCTTAGGAGAAGCGCCTTATCTGGGCGTCAGCGTGACGTCAACGTCCCGCTGACGCCAACAAAATACTGGTTTGTTAGCTCAAGGCCTGGTTTCTTAGAACTAGCGCCTTATCTGAGCGTCAGCGGAAAGTTGACGTAGAGCTGACGCCAAAAAAATACTTTTTTGTTACCTCAGCATGAGCAGTTGGTCCAACGCAGACATTATCTCTCATTGCGCATGCGTTAATAACGTAAACAAATATTTATTTTGAATTTATATTGATTTTGTTATTGTCGACCATTGTTTTAGAGAGCAAATAATGACTTTGTCCAAGAAAAAACACATTATAGATTAACTAAATGAAGAGTGCTATGTTTAATGAAGAAGCTATGTTTAATGTCCAAATCAAAATCTTGGCTGATTTCAATGTGCTGTTGGATGTTGTCCGCCATTGCTTCTGTGGTTAACGTCACGTTGTAATCCAACTGCAGTTGAGTTGGACGGCAATTGTAGTTCAAGATGAGCATTCGATGACGTATACTATCAAACTCACAAATGGACCAATCAAAGGATAGCGCTGATTTCCAGCTGACGGCGTCCTGTCCTAAGAAACCAGGCCTTAAGGGTTAACATTGTAATGCAATACGTTAAAAATAAATACAAATAGAAAGTAAATAAAAAATCTCCGGAATAAATACACGCTACATGTATGTTTAAAGATTAAAGTATTACCTATAAACTCGTGCAAAACACATAATTATTAAAAAACTACAGTAGGTCTAACAATTGAGTCTAATTATTATAACATACTAATATAATGCCTAATATAATAAATATACTGTATTTATATAATATATCGTCAAATTTAACCAATCCTCGAATTTATATATTATATCATCTCATTTAACCCATTGATACAAGAATGTAAACAAGTGCAAACCGGTTTCAGTCCTGTAAAAACAATAAAGTTGTATAAGTATCACCTGATAATTAAGATATTACATACAATCTTATTGTGCGTCTAATATTTTGGCCAGGGACTGTACGTTATTCTAAATGCTTATTTTTTTTTTTTAAATTCTCTTTCCATCAAAAAAAAAAGTTTCCTTAAATAAATTATCCTGAAAAAGCTGTCATAAATAGAAATAAAAGAAAAAAAAACTGAAAAGTTTCTTTTCAACGGCTTTCTTTTTTTTAAAAAAAAAAATAACTACGAAAACTTTTTTTTTTATTCCTGCTGTAAATAAACAATAGTCTTTTCGGTTTTGTTCTAAAAACATCACCAACTTACTGCTTTCATTAAGAAGGGGAAAAAAATGTTCTTTTCACAATTCCGTTCCTTAACGAGCTCTTTAAAAACATTCTTCTTCACCCCCTTTCCGTTTCTTTTATTTACGCGTACTTGATTCTAACTTTGACTTGCATATTTGGAAGAAAAAAATTAACTGAACAGAAAATGCTCTTTTCGAAATGGAGTGAAGAACTTTTAAATAAATTAAGACTGAAATACTATGAAGGCAGTTAAATAATTATATATTTAATTTTCACAAATAAAAATAACTAATATCTCATTAAAAGTATAACTGCAACAATGAAAAAAGTATTCGTTTCCTTTGGTTCAGAAATTCTAGTTTTATTTTAAATCATTCTCCCAGATAGCAAATTAAGGTTTATTTTAACTCAGCAAAAACCTTTCAATGTAAACCTAAAAAAGTTTGTTATGCAGTTTACGTGTAAACCTTCTAACCTTAAAATGAAATCTGTGACAATCTGCTCTATTCTACACATATTACCCTCATCCAAAACCTTGGAAAACAACCTTCTATACATAAACCTTTAATGGAGGTTGACTTAGGGTTTTCAGGCGTGAAAAAATCCTCTAATAAAGCTGGTCACAGGGTGAAAATAACCTTAAATCTAGGTAATTATAAGGTTTCTTTTCGCAAAGTCTGGCATGCTCAGCTGAAATCCACCTTGACATGAAATTGTAATGGGCAATGCAATTTGATCCTATCGCTTGTGTGACGTCAGCTAAAACGTCATGATGGACCTCAATGACAAAACTTTTCAAAAAAAGCTTTAGAAAATAATTTTTAATCCAGTTAGAATGAAAGGTTTGAAACTGCAATATTTTTGCTTTGTTGAAAAAAGGTTTTCAGTAAAAACATTTTCGTGTCAATAAAAAGAAAGTTCCGACGCTAGGTTGCCGTAAGATTACACGCTTTCAGGGATCTAAGTTGATTGATTAAGAATTATTGGGGCAAAGCCAGTTACGATTCTATCGCACCTACAACTAGGTTTTTAAATATCAGTTCTGCTATAGGCTTAAAAGCAAAATAGATGAACGTAAACGCATATCTGTCAGGTATTATCTCAAATTAATGTAGATAATGGTCGATAAGAACGACCAAAGGAGTGTAGTCTCGGAGTCTTGTAACTATGTTTGTCGAAGCTCTGTTGTCAAGGAAAATAAAAAAAAAGACATAGTTTAAGTGCCTTACACTTGAAGAAATGCGATAATTTAAACTATATATATAATGTTACCGTGAAAAATTATCTGTGCTTTAGATCAGACAAATAACTTAAATATTTTAAAAGTTATAAAGCCTTTTTAAACATCGCTAATTAGGCGACATTTTTTCACCGAGATGAAAATTATCAAAATCGCTGCTTTACTCTCAGTTTTTGCAATATTTTATGAGCCCAAGTAATGCAGCATTGAAGTAAGATTTATCACTAAACAAACGCTTTTCATTTTCACAAAACTGTGGTTTTTCTCCACATTGATGTTTTGCGCCATTTTCAAAATAAGCGTAGACAGGGGCTGGCTTTAGACAGGCTAAACAAAGAATATATAATGCACTATATATTCTTTGTATATTATATATATTATATTCTTTGGGGTAAACTTCACCTAACAGTCACCTAACACTTTCCGCAAATTCACAACAGTTATGAAAATAACAAATTACAGTCAAACCCCGCTATAGTGAACACAGTTTATAGTGAGCTCCCGGCAAGGCCGTAGCCAGGATATTTTTTCGGGAGGGGGGGGGATATGGTAAGAAGCGAGGAAAGTTTCAGACATGCAAAGTAGGGGAAAAATATTGTAACAAATATTGTTTATTCTGTTGTTTACATAAGTTAAACTAGTAATTAAAAAAATATTACATAATAGTTATTTTTCAATTAATATTACATAATAATTATTTTTCAATTAATATTGCATAATAATTATAATCAATTTGTAAACAAAGTTTACAAAGACATGCGACGGGGATTTGAAGAAAATTTTTCGATTACTTTTTTAGGACAAACCAGAATATCCCGAAATATGCTTAATAAAGTTAATAAATAAAAGGTTTGATTCGACTATTTTTTATTTTACTGAGAAGCTTAAAGAAAGACTAAAAAGTTTTAATTCCAGAATTTCAGGGGGGGTGGAATTTGTGCAGACGCCCCACCCCCTGGCTACGGGCCTGACTCCCGGATATAGTTGTTCGCTCCCATGTCTTGCTACCCACGTATAATGTTATTTTTTATAGATATTGTGAACCAAAAAAAAAAGAGAGGAAGTTGGATGCCTTTTTTCGGTCTTCGACTGATTTTCTTCATTTTTTGTAATAGGTTTGAAACTTCCACTTCAAAATAAATACATATACCCTTTTTTAAAACCATATATAGCATGGAATGTAGCAACAAGCATTTTTTCTTGTTTGCTTCATTATTGAATGGGTTCAGCAGTCAAAGAAGCCGCCATCTTCCAGTATCTGGACAAATGCTTCAAGTCAAAGTCGATGAATTTGCTAAGCGTTTGGGTGAGATTACTTTTATGTGTTCTAATGGCTGGCTAGACAGGTTAAAAAAACGGGATAATATACATTCAGAAAAAATTGTCGGAGAGTCGGGAAGTGCTTCCATATCTGATTGCTGATCAGCTAAAGATTACTAATTTTTTTGTACGCAAGACGATGAGTGATAAAAAAATAAAAGTTAACTTTGTTACTACGTATTATTTTTCAGTCATTTTTGAATTTCATTTTATGGGTCAATTATTTGAATAATGTGTCATAAAAGGGGGGATTGTTTGCGAAACGAATATAGTGAAGTCCCGGTTATAGTGAACCGAAATTTCGGTCCCTTGTAGGTTCACTATAGAGGGGTTTGACTGTATTCGCAAAAAAAGCATTTCATAATTCGAAGGAAGTTTCGATAAATAGCCTTTAGGTCAAAATATGTTTAACAGGAAGTGGTGTTTGACAATCGAATGCCGGTTCGTTTATTAAAAGATGCTTGTGTATAATGCGGGTGTGGCCAGTATGCTTGCGATTTAAAATCAAATGCATTTTTTTAAATCTTTGCACTACGAGTACTTTAAATGTTGATTAAACTAAACACTAAGTCATTTAAAATAAATATAGTTTTCAACGTAATTTTTTATGATTAATAAAATAACAGATTACCAAAGCTATAAAAAAATGTTAACTTTGTAGTAGTAACTTTTAACGTGGCCTGATAGGTGGTAACATTGGAGTGTATAGGGTAAGAGCGTTTTATTCTTAATTTTGCAACCATAACAGCGGTTTGATTATCTAAAATGCCAGTATGACATGGATCCCATGAAAGAATTATTTCGGAGCCTTCTTGGTGTCATAAAAATTTTAAAATACATTCAAACCCCGCTATAGTGAACCTTCAAGGGACCGATATTTCCGTTCACTATATCCGTTCCGAAAACAATTTTAACTAATGGTTCCATACTTATTTGCACATTGTTTAACACATTTTATGGGCACATTTTATGGGTTTATTTGCACATTATTTAAATAAACCCATAAAATGAAATACAAAAATGTAGTTACAAAAAATGTCTTAACTTATATTTTTATTACTCTCAGTCTTGCGTACAAAAAAAATTTATAATCTTTAGCTGATGAGCAATCCTCCACACCAGAAATGGAAACACTTCCCGACACTCCAATAATTTTTCCTGAATTTATATTATTCCACTTTCTTAACCTGTCTAACCAGCCATTAGAGCACATAAAAGTAGTCTCACCCAATCGCTCAGCAAATTCATCGGCTTTGACTTGAAGCATTTGTCCAGATACTGGAAGATGGCGGCTTCTTTGAATGCTGAACCCATTCAATAATGCTATTCAATAATGACGTAAACAAGAGAAAATGCTTGTTACTACATTCCATGCTATTGATGGTTTTAAAAATCGGTATATGTATTTATTTTAAAGTAGAATTTTCAAAATTTTTACAAAAAAATGATGAAAATAAACCAGTCGAAGACAGAAAAAAGTTCATAATATCCAACTTCCTCTCTTTTTTTGGTTCATTATATCCACAAAGAATAACATTATACGTGTGTAGCAAGACACGGGAGCAAACATTTCGTTCACTATATCCGGAAGTTCACTATAAACGGTGTTCACTATAGCGGGGTTTGTCCATATTATGTATACACTCCATTCGGTTTGATGCAAACGTGACTATCAAAGGGAATTTCAGCGATTAAGTATCACTTTGAGTTGCACAAAACCATTTTCGGAAAAATCAACTCTGCAAAAATATTTCTACGATAGAAGCAATTGTATTTTTCTCCTGTCTGCAAAACTCTACCAAATATTTTCAGTTCTCGACGAATGTAAATATTTTGAAGGAGGAGTATGTTTATTTGAAGAAGTTTCAGATTTCCTCGAGCATTTTCTAATTTAAAAGGAATGGAATGATGATGTGGGCCTCTAAAAAGTCGATCACAAATAAAAACCGAGTATTTTGTCTCGCAGCGCCATTTGTCCATCGAACATCTATCTGCTCGCTTTTACAAAATTATTTTTTTTCTAAATAAATATCAGAACAATGCATTCTCTTTTAAGAGATAGATTTTTTTTTTTAAAAATGCTTTTTTATCGCATTGATTTGCGCTCACATATGTGTGATGTTTTTGTCACCATGTTGTGATGTTTTTTGATTTTCTTATTGGAAAAACTTTTATCGTTCAAGATGGAGAAAAAAATTTATTATTCTTTTTTGTTACACTAAAATAGTTATTTGAGATTGATTAATGGATTTAATTGCCACATGGAACATTTGTGGCAATACTGCACCCGCAATGGTTTTATAAAATAGGTTTTCGTTAAAAATCAAAAACTAAATTGATATGTAAAAACCAACAGGGTCCCGCAGTGGACTGATCGTTAAGACACTGTTCCCAGCAGAGCACCGAAGTCAAGCATCACTGACTGCTGTCAGTGTGCGGGAGGGTGACCACTTGGATCAGTCTGCGTAGAGACCGAGGGTGTGCGGTATCGGTCCTCGTTCAACTGTAAAGTACTCTACTTTGCGTGCAGGTCAACGGTCTATCGAAGCGGGGGTGCCATCCCCTATGCAGAGGATCGAAATTGTGATGGCATGTCTTCGGATCATCCTCAGGGATGTTTCCCAAACCGTCGCCCATAGCCCATTGTGCAGCTTTAGTGCGACGTGAACGAACTACAACAACAACAAAAACCAATAGGAATGAGTAAGCTGTGGGATTTATATCTCCAATTAGCTATAGCAATGGAGGAATAAAGCTAAAACAGCTTTGTTGCACTGGATTCCGATGTAAGTTCATTTAACAAGACATTCCGGTGTAAGTTCATTTAACAAAACATTCTGGTGTAAGTTCATTCGTATAGATATAAGAATTTGATTATTTGGCATAGTTTGTTCAGAATTACAATTTGATATAAATCTTAAGATCTATATGAAAGTTTTTAAACATAAAAAACTGTACTATAAGAAATATAAACAGTTCTCTCTTTAAACGCGTTACGGGGGTGGCATCCCCTCCGCAGAGGATCAAAATTGTGATGGCATGTCTTCGGATCATCCTCCGGGATGTTTCCCAGACCGTCGCCAATAGCCCATTGTGCAGCTCTAGTGCGACGTAAATTAACAAACAACAACAACAACAACAAACGCGTTAAAAAGCAAGATTGTTTATTTATTTATTACCCATTGGCAAAATCCGTCTTCGTTTGAATTGGATGGCTTCCGCACACTTTTCAACTGTGTTCAAGAGTAATAGTAAACAGTGCGCATGCGTCATCATTGCATGCGTTGCTATGACGACCGCACCGCTGTAAGAACACTCCGGTGTAAGTTCATTTAACAAAAAAGAGCTTACGGCATAGATTTAAAATTGCTGCATAGTTTTCCACAGATGTTACCTGATTGAAAAGCAGCCTCGCATTACGAAGAAGAGGGGGAAGAGGAACAAACCTCCTCGTCTGAAAATGCATTTGCCTGTCAGCCACTGTGATTTTTCTTGTTCTATTTTTCTTTTTCTCTCTCGCCTTCTGCAGTTCTCGCCATTTTACACATTACATTTTTATTTAAAATCATTTTCATTCTTCTGGCAAGTCTTGAGAATGGGCGCCAATTTTTGAAGCGCTTGAAACGTGTCGCTTTTTTTTTCTTCATATTTGCATATTTTTGAAGTGAATGACATTTTCAGTCAAGTAATATCTTACAGCTTCGGTTTTTCGGACCTACTTACGATGTTGTTAGTGTTTCGAGGCAAACCACAAATAAAAAACCTTTAACCGCTTCCCTGATTATATCCCGAGTTAACTCGGGTATGTATGAATTGCAAATATTTATTATCCCGAGATAACTCGGAAGTAGCAGAATGTGTCCGTATGTTTTGTTTTATCACGTTTTTAACCGACCGGAAGCAAAAAAAAAAAAAAAAAAAAAAAAAAAAAAAAAAAAAGAAAAATTGTAATCTGCTAGGATTGGAAATTAACCAAGTTTTGTTTGGGAGTTTTGCTGTTGGATTGTGGGACTGCACACGTGTTTTGGGCGATTGTATATACGATGGTTGATGAATTGACACCGAAAAAAAATGGCGTATTACTTCATTGGCGTTAGGAAAATATCACTTTGCGTTGTCCCTTGTTTTAAAAAACTATCTTACAAAGGCTAATATTTTACTTTTATCATCTGCCCGAGACTACTCGGGATAGTAAACCTGATGGTAAATTAAATGTTTTTTCACGCATAAAAAAATTCAAATGTCAACTTAAAACTTGTACATCATGTTTTGTTTTAGTTCCTTGTATTTATTAATGAAATAAAAAAATTCGGTAATTTTTTGCATTTTTTTTTAAACAATTGATAAAGGAAGCGGTTAAGAATATATATAATTATAAATAGACTATACTAGATAACTAATTATATTTATTAATTTAATTAAACAATGTTTAATTAGCAGAAAGTTTACTTGCAATGCATTGCTCAAAATATATCGAATAATAAGAATCCCCAAAGAAAATTCAGCGCAATGTAATAATTTCTACAAGTTAATTCGACAAAAAAAGAATTTTTTTTTTTGTATTTTTATAAAGATATGATTCTTACTTTCTTTGACTTGACAGAATACGATTAAATAAACTTAAATATTAATATTTTCTTTCTTATTTATTACCTGAAGAAAATTATAAAGGGCATTATCATAATTTTGATTTTCCAAAGCTGACATTGTTTGTTTTATTTTTGTTCCTAGGGCTTAATTGAAACGGGAAATTACATCCTCTCGTAGATTAAACGTAAAATAAAAATGAATGCTTTTTTTAAAGATAATTGCATTGTTTAGAATCAGAATTAAAGCTAAATAAATTTATCGTGTCGAAGTAAATACCTTTGATATTAAAATGTAAATTGAAAGTAACTTTTAAACAAAAACTTACCATCATAAATCAGGAAGAAAAAAAATAATCGTTGCAGCCTGCAAATAACGTTTGGGAATGAAATAATTTTTCACAAAGATAGGATAAGTTAATTTGTGGTAATGGTAATGTAATTGTAAATTTTATGAACTGAATGCGATTTTTTTTTCTTTTACAAAATTCCAATTTATTCGAAAGTTATTGGAAATTTAAATGCTTATTTTCGTAATTTTGTTAATTCATTCTCTTGCTTTATATATCGACTGTTAATTCATTGTTGTAGAAGTTTTACTTTTCTCACTCGAGATCGTCATTCTATAAGTTCGTGTTTGATTTGATGTCAAAAGTAACAAAAGAATTTCATAAATCTTAACATGTATATGAAAATTTTTAAAAATAAAAAATTGTACTACAAAAAATATAAAACAGTTCTCTTTTTAAACTCGTTAAAAAGCAAAAGTATTTATATCTCATTTATTTATTTTTCTTGAGCCACACAATCCCTTTAGGTTAATTCTCCGCATCCATTTCATTACGATTAATATATTGGCAAAAAGTTCTTACATATTTTGTTAAGAAATGTAATTTGCAGTTGTGGACTTTAAATATTGACAACAGAATCACTCCCGAAATTAAAAAAAAACCGACTGCATCTATAGCAAACCCTAACTGGCAAATATGGGGTGAGAAGATTTATTAAATCTACGTCTTGCCAGAAAAACAAAGTTCTTAATTTACAAAACAGTCAGGAAAGTCTTGACATACGCTTCTGAAGCTTGGACAATGACAAAACTGGAGAAAAATTGTGTCGCACTATTTGAGAGAAAGATTTTGCCGAGTATACTGGGTAGTGTAAATGAAAACAATAATTGGAGAAGGAGATTTAACTTTGAACTGTACAAGAGATTTATAAACACAACCCAAAAATTATTAAATGCATAAAAATAAATAGAATGAATTGGATGGCCCACGTGATTCGAATGAGTGATGACACTACAATAAAAAGGATGCTGATTTTTAGACCCAATGGAACAAGAAAGCGGGTTGAGATGGGCTGACTCGGTGGAGTCTGATTTTCTTGCAATTCATGAAAAGAATTGGAGATCAAAGATAAATCGGAAGTCGTCATGGAGAAATATTCAGAGGAAGGCATTGGCCCACATTGGGCTGTCTGGCCAACTACTATGATGATGGTGTACTTTAAATGGGAAAAATGAATGGGAAACAATTACGGGTGAGGTGAGCAAAGCGGACAGAGACTTCTAGAGATTAAAATTTGTTTTAATATGAAACAAGATTTAAAATTCTATTCATTAAAATAAATTTATCATTTTTGTTTTGATTTGATAAACAGCGCATGCAATTTAATCTTCTTTGTAAAAACTGGTTTATTCATTTTGGGATGACTATTCATTTACACCATTTTAGCTCAGAATCGATCATACATAGTTGATTCCAAACAAAAATACGAAATTGATTTATCATACCTTTATAAAACATTTTGTAGAAACGGAAAGTTCTTAAAAAAAATTTACAACATAAATTTAAGATCAAATGATGTCGCAGTTTTAGTTTTGTTTAAAGAGATTATAATCTGAGAAGAAAAACATCAAAAGCTTCCGTAAATAATTCACGCGTTTTCCGAAGAATGTTTCAAATAAATTCCTTACGCCAAATACATTTAAAGCCGATTAGGGGATTTAAAGATCGTAATTAAAATTTCTTAAAAGCACTTCATCTTAATGCTTTAGGCTGCTTAAAATTAAATTCTTTCGCCATCTACCAATAAAAATGCGCCAACTTAAACTAACGCGCAGTTTTCTTTTAAGTATTTTGAAATAACTTTCGTCTTAAGTGTTTCCTTTTAAGGAAGCATGTTGAAATTAAAATAAACACAAATAATAACCACAATGAATCTATTCCGTTTAATATACCTAATAAGCGTAGATAGAAAACCAAAAGAAAGAAGAGCAAAGAATTTTTTGAAAAGTATAGCTCATTTATTTACTGTCGTAAAACCAGAACTGTTAATACAATCAAACCCCACTATAGTGAACATAGTTTATAGTGAACACCCGGATTTAGTGAATGAAATGTTCCCTCCCGTGCCTTGCTGATATACACATATAATATTATTTGTTGTGGATATAGAGAACCAAGAGAAGAGAGTAAATTGCATATTATGAATTTTTCTTTATTTGTCTTCGACTGATTTTACCACGTTTATATCAACTTGCCTTCACGTATGTCTGTTCGGGTGGAATTTTGTAATCGATTTTAAACTAACTTCCCGATTAGCTACAGACTTCAAATTTGACAGATAGTTCAGAATCGGATGACAATGCATGAAAATGAAGAGAAAGAAGACAAACAAAATAAAATAAAATTAAAGAAAAATTAATATTTTCGCGATTGTCTTTTTTGTCGATTCGATTATTTCAAATGAGTGTCACATGTCAGTTGAAAAGTTTTGTGTACAGTGAGTGAAAAAATTGAGATTTTGGAAGTGAGTACAAAAAAAAAATCAAAATAAAAAGTAATATTTTGAAAATCCACGTTTTTGTAGTGGAGAATAATAATTAAAAAACAAAAATTTGAAAAACGAAAACAGGGTGCGCATGAAATGCATAACAGTACATATACACATTTTCTTACTCATACACATGCACAGCCACATATACATCCTCATACACATGCATATACACAAACATATTCTACATACACATTATGATACAATTACAATTACAGATATACACACACTAATATAACATTACTGTTACGTATTTCATGCTCCCCACGTTTTTCGTTTTTCAAATTTTTGTTTTTTAATTATTATTCTCCACTACGAAAACGTGGTTTTTCAAAATATTATTTTCATTTTGAAATTTCTACATAAAATACATATACCGATTTTTTGAACCATCTATTGAGTGGAATTTAAACATTAGCATTTTTTTTCTTGTTTGCTTCTTTTACCCCCGTTTCCCATCCCTAAATAAAAGCCCTCCCTAAATTTTTAGTAAGCAAGACGAAGAGTCATAAAAAAATAAAGGTTAACGCATTTTTTGTGACTACACATTATTTTTTTAATCATTTTTGTATTTCTTTTTATTGCTCATTTATTTAAATAATGTGTCATAAAAGGGAGCAATTCGGAAAAATGAGTTAAAATTGTTTGCAGTACGGATATAGTGAACACCCCGGTTATTGTGAACAGAAATTTGGGTCCCTTAAGGTTCACTATATTTGACTGTATTTTGGGTTTGACTGTATTTTGATATTATGTACTTTATTTCGACGGCGAAGTTTCAGAAGCGGTCGCTACCCTAAAGCAATTTTAAATTGGAGACGGGATTTTAAGGCGTGAAATTACATTTTAAATCAAGTTATGTGTTTTTCTTCAAAATTTTTTCAAACCGAATATGTTACTAATATAGGAGAGATTCCAGCGAACAATTTACACTGGATTTTCTTATTTATGAATATGAATAAAGTTATTTTTAAATATTTACATTTAGCATAAATATATTTTTGGCATACCTTTCGTGGATATTTTAGAAATAGATTTTCCATCTACAACACATTTTATGAGAAACGTATTAATTTCCCGCGTCTCCGTCGAATCGCCCAAAGGGAAAGATTTTCACAGTTCACTTTATTTTTTGGAATATCATTGTTGAAAACGAATGACATAGGTCAAACATATCTTGTCAAAATATTGAATATTTGTAAGAACGATTTTTTTTATATTTTTTTATCGGAAGAATAAAAGTTATAAAATGTAGGTGTGCGCGTGTAACGTGGAAAGCTTTGACAATTTTTTTTTACATCACTTCTTTTTCTGGGTTCTCCTCCTTAATTCGTTATTCCAGATTGAGCGCGTTCTCCCATTTTAAAGTACGCTAGAGTTAACATTTCAAGTTTTTCCTTTGGCCAAGCGTGAGAACCGGAGAAATTTCTCAACCTATTTCGTGAAAAAAATGATAAAAAATAATTCCTTTTTTATACTTGGTTTTTATGCCAAAGCACTTCGTGTCAAGAGGATATTCGCTCTCTATACCATTATGTCTAAATAAAGAAAGTCTTCAATATATATAACGAGTGATTCTCACTAAAGATGACAATTCACTGTTCTTTGCTCCAAGATCTAATACTGTAATACTAAAAGAACTTTTTTTAAAAAAAAATTAATAAATTGCATTGCTGTTAGCATTTTAAAATGACTTTGCACTGGCATTGACTGTTTTGCAGTGTTAAAAAATTTAATTGAACTTCAAAATGTCATTTTCCTGGCATGTCCCAAACAATGATAACTAGCTTCAAATCTTCCCATAAATTTTTTAATATCTAATTATTTTTTTATCTCAACCGGTGTAACCATTTCTAGAATATACGCAGAGGATATTATTTACAAAAACTTCGTTTAAAATAATTTTTTCTGTCAATAATTTGTTTGTCCCAAGAAAATCTGTCCTTTTCCTGGCTACTTTTATTTAGTGGTTTATAATCAAAATAGATAGAGCCAGCAATCAATATCTTATGTTAATAGATTGATTAGATACCCTCCTATATGAACATGTCTTGTTGCATGAATAAAGAACCAATTTTCTGGTTCAAAATCTATTTCAAAAAATTTTTCAAGATGAGTAGGTTTTTGTGCTGTCATTTTCCTGGCTTCTTGAAATCATTAATAACATAAACTACATAGATTTATCTGAGTTATTTTGAGAAATCATGTTGCTTTCCGCAGAATGTAAACGTCTTAGGCCAAAATATTAAATTAAAGTAAAGTTATATGCTATAAAATAGCGAATTTGTCATTATCCTGGCTTATGAATTCTAGGACATTGAAGTGTTACCAGAATTTTTTTTTTAACTGCTAATACTGTAAGGAGGAAAAGCAAATATTAACCTAATACCAAGTTTATGTATAATTGTAATATGGTTGGATGTAAACAAAGTTATTTATTTATTTAATGATTGATTATTATACAAAATTTTATTCTGTACATATCAACAACAACAAAAAAATTTGATTCTTTCTACAGTGGATAAAAATAATTAATTTAATCAATTTACGGTCCATCTAACATAAAGGCTTAAGTTGAGTTACTTACTATTAACTTAAAATGACTGTTTTTTAAACTTCTAAGCTAATATGTCATTTTCCAGGCATTCAAGATTTGGTGAATTTCTATTTAATTTTTTTTTCGAGCAAATGTCAATAAACTACACTGCTGTCTGTAAGATATTAATAAATGTAACTAAAGAAGTATACAAAAAAATTTTTAGATTATTTTGAAGACTTTAAATTTGAAGACATTTTTTGGTCCGAAATTTCATGTTTAAAAAGAATCACCCATATATATATATATATATATATACTAAAGAAAAAGTGAAAAAAACTAAATGTTTCGTTAAATAGCTTATATTTTATTTATATAAATGCAACACGTTGTTAAAAAGTGTTGCATTATTAAAGAAGCGTATTATTTCCAATAATTTCTTTTAAATAATGTTTAGGGATCTTTAAATGACTGTTTATTGCGTTGTTTCTCCGATAAGTCTCATTTTACAAATGACCTCCGATTTAATTAAGCGGAAAACTATATTTTTACATAAATAGAAATCGTTTATTTTTATGTTCTAGAACAAAGAAAAGATAATTGCCTCCATTTTTAATTCCTCAATTGCCATTCCTTTATGATTTTTTTTTCTTCTGGCCGATCCCTTGAGCTATGTTTTATGTGGAAATGAAGATTTTCTGGTAGAATCTGTCCTGATAACGTGAAGGAAAAAAAATAATAAAAAGGTGTCATTGTTACTTTAGAAATTTACTCAAAAGGTAGTTTTTCTATCATCTATTTGTAATTAGCTTCCATCTAAAAGATTTTATACTAGTATCCGTTAGAGAAGGAAAGAAAAAAAAAGTACATTTTGCATAGTTTCTTTTTTATTCGAAATTTTGTAATTAGGACTCAACAAAAGTAATTATGTTACGAAACAATTTTTTTTTACCATACATTTACAAATTATTTTTTTGATCCACTATTAAGAAAATATAAAATTAAAAAAAAAGGAAATTGTTAATTATAAGTTTCGACATTGTAAGATAGCAAAGTTGGAAATTTGATTAAAAGTAACTTGCGAAAAATGTATTCATGTTTTGGTTGTTGAACAAACTTCTATTTAAGGTTCACAGTTGAACTTCTATTTAAGGAACCTCCATTTTACTAATTTCTCTCTTTTGCGATTTTTTTCAAGGATTCAAGAACATTTTGGAATTTTCTATAGAACGAACTTTTCTTTAAGATCCTATTTCCCAAAATATTCGGAATATTTCAAACTTGTTAACGCACTTTACGGGGGAAATGACCTTGAATAAATTTTTGCAGCCACTTAACTTTTAAAGAAAGTGGTAAAATCCCTTTTCCTTTTTGTTTGCATTTCATACAGAAATCCATGCCAAAAATAAATTGATGAGAAATCATAGCAGTAATTATTAAAGTATGAAACTATGATGTTATATATATAAACCTGATAGTACTATTCGTCAAAACAGGATTCTTAGTCAGCACGAAGAATTTTAAAATGCGGAGTACAAGGTTGACATTCCTTGAGAAGAACTTTAAAAAAATGTGGGTACAGCTGAGAGAGAACCACGAAATGAACGATGATGTACTGATTTTCCTTTTATTGATTCTGAAACTGCAGCAACAGAAACATTAATTGATTCGGATACTTTGGGCAAAATAAAAACAATACGGCAGTAAATTATGAAGACAGAAATGATGTTAAAATCACCAAACTTTTATATGATAAAACCCTTTGAAACAATTCAACAGTCGTTACAAAATAAAGGTGTATCAATTGCTTATTATGTCTAATGTTTATGAATTTAAAACCTATTTTGTGTTGTATAAATATTTCAAATGGTGATTTTCTATTTAACGAATTTTCACATGTAACGAACATTTCATCCGGATTTAGCGACTTCGTTAAACAGACTGTAGTTACTGCGTTCATAAATACAGATATAATTATATTGATTTCAACAATTATAAACAATTATTGGCGCTAAGTTGTATCACACCTACAACTAGGCTTATACTATATAACTATAGGTTAACGATTCTGTAATAGATTAATTTCTGGATTGATGTAAGAGTTGTTGTTCGGAATTATATTCGATCTATGCTGAATCCAAGTTTAATCAGTCGATTTCGAATTGAGTTTAGTTAGTTAACACTAAACATACCAACACTTAATCTATACCTATTTCAATTTAGCATGTATATGCCAACATCTGAAGGTATACAGCAGAATGAAACGTCAGTGCCTCTGATATACTATTGGGAGTACAAATTAGTTCAGTCCGTTTTCAAAAGATGGCTCTAGCTGTTATGACTGTTTCATAGTGACAGATCTGTCAATAATATACAATTTATATCGCTTTCATACAAAAACCCTTTTTTTTACTTTGTTGTATGTGTCAAATTTTGTGGTTACTAAGCATGATTTGAGGGAGGTTTTATGCTTCTGCTTTAATTGGAATAAAAGTGCAGAGCATCGAATGCTTGTAGAAGTTTATGGTGACAATGCTCCAACTGATAAATCATGTAAGGGAATGGTGTTGCATACTATGAGCTGCTACAATCTGGCAATTCCATTAGGGGGAGTTTGGTACAGGCTACAATTGATTCATTTGAGCCGTGCATTACGAGAAAAACGGCCGGAATACGATCAAAGACATGACAAAGTTATTCTTCTGCATGATAACGATCGGCCACAGGTCGCAAAAAATTATTTTGAAACGCTCAAGTGGGATATTTTACCACGCCCGCCGTATTCACCGGACATTGCCTCTTCTAATGACTGGTTGTTTCGACGGATGCAGCACGATTTGGCATGTTACCGCTTCACTTCCTTCGCAGAAATCGAACATTGGCTCGTAACTTGGATCTCCTCAAAAGACGAGACATTTTTTTCCGAAATGGAATTCGAAAATTGCATGAGAGGTGGGAAAAAGTAGTACACTACTTTGATTCATCTGTTCATTTTATAACCGTCGTTGAACAGCCGACCCAATTTCATGGGTTTACGACTACTAACGTTCAATTCCGTAGCCTTGTAATTTTGAACAAATCCAGAAGACAAGGAAACTCCTGGATCAGTACCCCCAGAGGTATTGATTTGTTGTGGGAACATGGAGGACTTTGAGACTCGACAGATTTAACGTGCATCAGTCACCATTTACTACACGGGGAGTCTTCGGCCGGCGAGGATCGAACCCATGACCTCTTGGATATGGGCCCAGCGCCCTACCGACCAGGCTATCCCGGCCCCCATCTGTTCATTTTGAAATAAATGCATTTTTGACCACACAAAAAAGGGACCCAACTCATTTGCACTCCGAATAGTTAATCATTATGGTATGCGTGTTTCGCACAATTCCTTTGCATTAAATTTTCAAGTGTTAGCAAAGGAAGAGAACATAAAATCGTTTAATAATAAGAGTACATTTATTCGCATATTTCTTTTACAACACTACCGAAATAGTTCGTGCCATGAAATCTTTCTATATCCAGGAACAAAAAATTCATTCCAAACATAATATATAAACCTATAATCGTAGATTCAAAGACTTAGTTAACTCGATTCTACTCGCGTCCTCCTCAGTAATATGGATTGTTCCAGCATTGCATGAAATCAGAAAAAAGACAAACATTCATCAAAGTGATCAAAACACTTCCCCAAAACAAATAGCTTTCTTTACTGGGGAAATAAATAAATGAAAAAAACATGAATTATTCAACACTGATTACAAAACTCGAGTACTTTGTTCGTAATGTAATGCTCCAGATTCGTGATTGTCATGAAGTCTAGACTGTTTCACGTATAAATGTTGCCTTATCTGAAGATAGTTTATTTAAATTTCACGATACGTAGTTTACAAGGGATTTAAACAGCTCAAGAATTTAGACGATAAAAAATATCGCGTCATAACAGTTTAAATCCATGCATATTTATGTGTTCCAATCGAGGTTTTCTTTTTTTTAAAAAAAAGGGTCAAATTTTATGTGACGCTTTTACATACATTTTTGTATTTAAGATAGTTATTTTCAAATGTGTTTCCAGTTTCAGGATTAATTGAATGTGGTTCTATTATAAAAGAGGCACAAGAGTCAGTTGTGACACTAGGTTTATAAATATAGATTTTAATGTTTATTCAAAACTAGATAGATGAATAAAATCAAAAAACATTTCAAACACTTCTTCGTAATCAGTACACTAAAGGTAGGTACTTTATTGACGTCACACTAGAGCTGCACAATGGGCTATAGGCGACGATCTGGAAAACATCCCCGAGGATGATCCGAAGCAATTTTGATCCTCTGCAGAGGGGATGGCTCCCCCGTTTCGGTAGCCCGACGACCTGCGCGAAGTCGAGCACTTTACGGTACGAGGACCCATACCGCACACCCTCGGTCCCTGCGCAGGCTGATCCAAGTGGTCGCCCACCCGCACAATGATGCTTGACTTCGGTGTTGTACTGGGAACCGCGAACTTACGATCACTGTGGGACCAGTACTCTAAACGGAAAGCGATTTTAAAAAATCTAAATTTGTCAACATCCATTTAATACCACTATTATAAATTTATAGGAGAGGTGACCAAGAACTAACCATTGAAGTATAAAAGTCAGTGAGCTGTCATAAGTACGTGTATTTACAAATTTCTGAATGAAAATTCTTTTCTAGCGGGAGCAACTAAAAACTGAGCTATAAGTTGGAATGAACTGGAAGGTTAAAAAGTGAATAGTTCATATCAATAAAGAGATCTATATTACCTAACAACAGAGCTCTACAAAGTACACTTTTTTTTCCCTTTCTTCATGTAAAGATAAAGTTTTAAATTTAAAGCTAATCGAGTTTTCAAGTTACTAAGTATAATTTCTCTCTAACGAAAGAATATTCATCTAATCTTCTCCGATTTGTCTTGAGCATTTTGCGAACTTGTTTCAAATCCGGTGGGACTTCCAATCTGTAGATTAAATCAACTCACGGAAAGTGTTGGAATTCTCCACAGAATTTGAGGAAAGGCATTACAATAATTAGAGCCCTCCCCCCCCCCTTCCACGTAAAAGTTTTTCCTACTTTCGAAGAATTGCGGTTAGTGGATATCGTACACATTTTGGCAGCGATTAAATTAATAAACTAAATTTATCTAGAATAACATGTTAGATATTCGAAGAAAGAATTCGTGGGCATTTCGAAAGTAAGGTAATCGAAGAACGTATTATGAGAGAGCTTGACGGAAAAATTTAAAATCAAAATTTTTATTTATTACAGAATGACGATTTTGAAATTAATCTATAAAAAAAAAATCGGCTTCAAAAGACATTTCAAACTTTTAATAATATTTATGAGTTTTGTTCAAACTGATATAAAAAAAATAATAAATAAATAAAATTGCATGCTTCGTCATTCTTTGAATGGTGCGAAATATGAATTTCCAAAAGCAATGTGTTAAATCATACTAAATTCATAATCATAATTAAATTTTAAAGAAGTCGTATGTTTAAAATTTAACTTCTCAGAAACTATTCAACCGATTTCGCTCAAACTGCGTATTTTGCCATGCAAATTTACAGACTTTAAAATGACGCAAAAAAAAAAATTATACCTTATAATTCAAAATATTTTCGATTGTTATTAAATAAAATAATATAAATATTTAATAAAGAAAAATTTTTTTTTTTTGCGTGGAATTATTTTTGGATCAGCGTATTTTATAATTGTACGCAATTTTTTTAAAATTCGCTGAATAAATGATGTGGCGAAATACGCAAAAAGTAAAATAAACATGAAGCGATCCGAACTTTGGATCGCTCTCCAAAACAAACTATGGGGACACTATTTTCCCAGATTGCGACCAGGGAGGTCAGAAATCCTATCCGCCAAATAAACGGTATGGTTTTTCCGAGTAAGTATGTTTTGTGTCAGATTTTGCAACTTAAAATAGGGTCTGCACTCATTAATTAGCTTATTTCAAGCCTCGAATCATTAAGAATATAATTCCTAGGATCTGATCATAAGATATTTAGGATGGTTCCTTTTTTGTTTGCCACACTGTATACGCATATTATGCCATGTTAAAAATTTTACTTCATTTAAAAATATTACAATGTTTAATGACGGTTAGAAAATATAAAATGATACATTTTGATATCTATTATCAACATTTTTCTTTTCTTTTAAATTTTTTTTGTAAGAAAAAGCCTGTCAACTTTATTTCTTGGTGTAGTAAAGGCAGGAGGTTAAAATAAAGTAGTTTGCCTACTTCGTGCACAAGCAGACTTAGAACTCGGGAGTTCATACACACAAAATAACGTTCGAAACACGTGAATGAGTTACTGAAAGAAGAGTTACTGAGTCTTTTTTAAAAACTCTTATCAGTAAGAAAATAAACAAATGACAACAATTCTGAAATGATGCACATGGTCCTAACATTATTCAAGGCCCTGGTTCATTCTTTTTTTTTTTTTTTTTGCTTTACGGCCTCCCTCATTTGTTAGTAATTCATTTTATAGCCCATAAGAGTTTCAAGAATGTTTTACATTGTAGTGCGTCTAACACACAACAGGAATACAATTCCAATTCACTCGCATATAAGACATGTTCTATATATGTTACAGGCAAAGTATGAAATCCCGGCATTGTATAGAATAACTAGGCATTGTATAGAATGCCTGACGTTTTTAGGCAAAGTATGAAATGTGAGAAGTATTACATACTTTGCCTAGGCATTGTATAGAATGCCTAGGCATTCTATTCAATGCCGGATGCTATTTAGGCAAAGTATAAAATAAACGTCCTGATGAGGTTATTATGTAAATGATTTTCATGTTACTGTGAATGAGCGAAATCGGTGATTGTTGAATTTCACCGGTGAATGTTGACAATCACATAGTCGCTTTGGTGAATATTCGAAATATTTATTACATCTGATTTGATATTTAATTTATTACAGGATACAATTACATTTATTCGATATTTTAATACTTACAGACGATATATTAGAAGAAACATCAGTGTTTGGAGTATCGGGCAAATGTATACCGTGCAATGGCGCTTAACTAGACCTAGTATATATTTCGGACATTTACCAAAGGTCCCGTCATGCTAGTTCTAGTTAAGTGCCACTCCCCGGTATACCCTACACTGATGCTTTTTTGTAAGGTCAAGTGCCACTGCCCGGTATTTCCTACACTGATGTTTCTTCTATTCTATCGTCAGTAAGTATTAAAATATCGAATAAATGTAAAACTACCGATTTCGGTCATTCACAGTAACATGCATTTCTCAAAAATAAAAATATTATTCTAAAACAATACTGAGAGTGCCATTGAAAAGCATTTATTCAAAATGTGGAAAGAAAATTAAAAGTTATGCAAAACAAAATTTAAGCCTTTCTTATTAAGGGAAACAAAAGTTTCATATAAAAAATATGAAATTAACCTACTTGTTGCAACATGGCAGGCTTGAATGACATTTTCAGGGATGCTACTCGCAAAATATCAAATTGTCTCACCAGAAATTGCATTTCGTCTCAGTTAAAATCTCTTTTTGGCTCAGTTTGTCTCAGCTAAAATTATTTTTTTCACTCAGTTTATCTCAGCTAAAATGATTATTAATCAGTTTGATAACAATATAAAGATAATTTTCAGGATCCATAAAACCATTAATAGCATACTAGGAGTACTACAATTATACATACATTCACTATTGCTAGGATTTTAAAAACCTGCATATGATTGATTATAAGAGTCCACAAAATTGTTAACTGTTGTTTTCATATATATTGCATTTATCATTTATGCCAATGAATAGTATCTGTTCCAGAATTTTACAAAGTAAATTTTAACTTTCTTATTTTTTAAAATATAATGGTGTTAACTTTCTAAAAAGAAATTTCTATTTAGTTTCAGTAATTCAAAAGGGAAAATACCCATTTCATTTTGAGCTCAAATTTCATTTCAAAATATATAACTATTCAGTTACAATGAAATGTCTACAGATTTCAATAATTAAAAGAGAAATTCAGCAATTAAATAATGAGAGTTTAAGAAAATGCAAATAACACAAAAAAAACACTCTTTGATAGAATTCAGGAGGTGCAGTAAAATTTTGAAATATTTTAGGTCGGAATTTTTCAAGAAAATTTTAGGGAGCACTTAATAGCCAAAAATTAGCATATATACATTTTTATAGCAAAACAGAAATATTTAAAAACTATTATAAACAATTTAAAAAGACACATATAATTTTCTTTCTAAAATGACTTGCATCCTTTATTGAGTATAAAAGTAAACTTTTTAGTTTATTGGCATTGACTAGTAGATTGTACTTTCTTGCATTCACAAGATTAGTTAGTTGACTATGTTCTTTTAATTTGTATAGCTAAATATACAATCATAAAATGTGATTATGAATGCACTTAGTAATTGTTTAAATGCAACAACTGTAGAAAAATATATCACATCTTTACAGTAACTAATTCAAGAAAAAACTTAATTCTACTTCTTTCTAGAATCGTGAAACTGGATTTTAAAATTGCGTGAATATGAATTGCGATTTTGGGTTTTAAAATCGCGTGAATATGAATCGCGATATTGAATTACAAAATCGTGTGAATATGAATCACGATATTGGATTTTAAAATAGCGTGAATATGAATCGCGATTTTGGATTTTAAAATCGCGTGAATATGAATCGCGATATTGGATTTCAAAATCGCGTGAATATGAATCACGATATTGGATTTTAAAATCGAGTGAACATGAATCGCGATTTTTGATTTTAAAATCAAGTGAATATGAATCACGATATCGGATTTTAAAATCACGTGAATATGAATCGTGCGGTTGGATTTTAAAATCGCGTGAATATGAATCGCGATTTTGGATTATAAAATCATGTGAATATGAATCACGCTGTTGGATTTTAAAAACACGAAAATACAAATCACGATATTGGATTTTAAAATCGCGTGAATATGAATCACGATTTTGGATTATAAAATCACGTGAATATGAATCGCGCAGCTGGATTTAAAAAACACAAATCACGATATTGGATTTTAAAATCGCGTCAATATGAATCACTATTTTGGATTTTAAAATCGCGTGAATATGAATCACGATTTTGAATTTTAAAATCACGTGAATAAGAATAGCGCTGTTGGATTTTAAAAACGCGAAAATACAAATAGCGATATTGAATTTTTAAATTGCGTAAATAAGAATCACGATGAATAATTTTTAGATCACGTGAATACGAATCGCAATGAGTAATTTTTAAATAGCGTACAAATACGAAAAACGAGATCTGATATTACAACTGCGTGATAACGAATCGCAATATTGGATTTAAAAATGCGTGAATACGAATCGCGACGTTGGATTTTAAACTCGCGAGAATACAGATCGCGATATTGAATTTTTAAATTGAGTGAATAGGAATTGCTAGTACGATTTTTAAACAGCGTAAAAAAAGTCGCAACACATAAGTTTTAAATAAGTTAAATACGAAAATCGATGATTGATATTAAAATCGTCTGATTAAAAATCGCGATTTTAGCATATTCCAGCGCAGTTCCTAATATTTAAAATTCCGAAAATCAGCCAAACGAAGAAAAAAAAATCAATTACCGGTGGTCGAAACGAAACGCTTAGACTCCTTTCCACTCTATAGCAGAAGTCGCGGTAATCCGACTATCGTTCGGGCGGCTTGGGTTTCTCCAATAGGACTTCCCAAAAATTTTAGTTTTTGGAACATGGTCGGAAATTTTCAAAATTGGGAGAAAAAAAGCGGATTTCCGCTTTTTCGTGGAAGTCTTTCATCCCTTGGAGACGTGAACGGCAAAATGATCTCCAATGACTCACGGCAATGCGGATTAATATTTGAAACTGAATTCAGGTTTGCCAAATTTTGGACGTTTTGTCTCAGAATGGCGCAGCTTTGGCAGAAACTGAGCTGAATGTCGCAAAATGGCGCAGTTATGCCGTTTTGTCTCAGTTTGTCGCAAATGGCGCAGGCGTAGCATCCCTGCATTTTGAATTATATTTCATTAAATTCCTCCATTTCCATGTAGCACAGTAAAAAATAATTTTTGTTATTAGTCAAAAGTCACGAGCCTTGCTAAGTGATATTTGAAACGAATCGGAGATGTATTTTATACTTTGCCGGTTTCTCATTTGGCAATCTATAGAATGCCTAGGAAATGCGTGAAACATATATCATTTCATACTTTGCCGGCTAATTTTAGGCTTTCTATACAATGCCTAGTCATTCTATACAATGCCGGACTTCATACTTTGCCGGTAACATATATAAGACATGCCTTATACTCGCATATAGACGATTCTATGTTAGGGGTACCTCTTCATAGATGAAGAGGTACCCCTAACATAGGTACCCCTACCATTGTACAGGGTCGATATCTCCACATGGGTGACCTTCGGACGTGATGTGAACACGCCTACTTCGATGGATGACTCCCAGTGAATAGTTGGCTTGCTACTTGTGACTGCTACAATATCCACCTCGCGCTTTTGCTACTTAGTCTCGATCACACACAACGCCGGCCTGTATAAACTCGATTGCTAATGGTAACACAGGAGCGACCAGGACCGTGAGTTTAATACAGCTCTCACGATCAGCACTCAAAGAGTACGGTGATCTTAATACAGCTCTCCCAAAACAGCAATGAATCAACCAGTGGAATCTGTTCATCCATTCTATTACAGTTATAATTCTGGTGGGAGAGTACTGCCGTGCATCTACCACTACAAGAATACAATTCCAATTTACCAGTATATAAGATACATTAACTAGAGTCTAGGGTGTGGTACCTTTTCATAGATGGTTGACAGGGTCGTTAACTACTCTCCCCACATATATGTTGACTAAATAAATGAATTTATTTCCATTCATCCTATGAAGGCAAGACAGAAAGAAATTCTTCCCTAGCTAACACTATCATTGCTTTGAATAGTAACTAGAAGAGAAAAAAAAACTGCTTTGTTGGATGCGAAATCTATTCATTGAAATGTGACTTTTCATCCTGCACTTGTAGTTAAGACAACTGTAAATCACGTTGTCTCGCTCTTAATGAGTCATTTTCACCCTGCTCGTTCTTACGTAGGTATTGCAATTGAAACTGCAATGTTTTATAGGTAGACCCATTGTGAACATCTGGGCTAGAACATCAGGGGTGATTGCGACACAAGGTGATAAACCATAAAATGTAATGTGCAATAACTCGATATCAATTTATTGATTCTACATGTTTTTGAACTAATGTCACACTTTCATAGTAACCCATTTAAAAAAAAAACTTAGTTCTTACAAGAATTGTGACAATGTATTTTAAAATCGTGATACGATTTTTATATCGCGTGAATACAAATCTCAAAGTGTCATTTTAAAATCACGCATAAATACAAAAATCGATATTACAAATGCGTGAACACGAATCGCCAAGAGAGCTACCAGGGGGGTGCACTTGCACCCCCCTGGCTTTTTTTAAGCAATTAAAGAGATACAGAAAAACAATTTTGTTATAAAACTTTTTTTATTAAAGATATTTTTATTCAAAAACAAATAATTAATTATTGATGCATAACAATTAAAAAATTGTTTAATCAAACATGAGTTGTAATCGTCTTGTTTGCTGTTCAAATCTGTTTATAACTTTTTCAATGAATTCTGAGTCATCTTTGTTTTTCTTGTGCACACTAAGCATGCACAAACTACTTAATATCTCGCTGGACATTGTAGACCGATTCCATGTTTTGATGCGTCGCATTGTACCGAAAGTGCGTTCAGTAGTGCAAGTAGTAGCTGGAAGAGTTACGCCAATTTTGATTACCTCCGCTACAGCTGGATAAAACGGTGCGGCCTCATTATTGTTAATACTGATTGAAGACTTAAAAAAATTCTATTAAAAATTAAATATAAATCTGTAAAAAAATACTTACATAAAGCTACTTTTTTCAACAAAAAATATCAGAATGCAGTCAATTTGTAAAATCTATTCATATGTCGAACACTCAAAAGTAATTTTTTATCTAAACTGTCAAGAAAAATTTTGTTTCTTGGGCAGATATCTAAGCTACATTTTTAAATTTCATTGAATAAAATATAAATATTATATTTTCTATTAGTTATTTAGTTTAACAAAGGTGTATAACACAAACTTCATCAACACAATAAGTACCAAGGTTAAGCGTGCACAAACACGTTAGTATGCGAAACTACTGTTAGTAGTTATTTGTGTTTCAAAGTCAATAGCTATGCCAGCGCCATCAATTCAGTTTCTCGTGGCAAAATTTGAAAGTACAAGCAATTCGTACTTTTTTTTAAATATCTTGTTAACAATGAAGAAATGTATTGTGAAAAAAATTAACAGATGAAAGTGTATGTAAAACAGAATATTTGTAATTTGTTCGAGGATTGCACCCCCTTTTATATTATCTGCTGTTTAAAAATGCGTGCATACACATTGCGATATTTGATTTTTAAATGACGCACAGGCAAACCACTGTGAATGATTTTTAAATTGTGTGAATACGATTCACATCCACTTTTAAATCACGTCAATGCGAAAATCCATATAGACTATTATATAGAAATTGTGTGAATATGAATCACGATAGGAGCCGATTCCAGCGTGTGGTTTCAAAAATTAAAAACAGTGAACATTCCGAGATACTAAAAGAATAAAATGGGAGGAAGAATGACATTCATAAACACGTCTCGTTCACGTGACTTAGCGGAAGTTTCAACATTTAATTTTAGATTGCAGAACTCAGTGAAAATTTCCTCGAATTTCGACTTCATTTGTTTCATTAGTTTTGATTCGCGGAAGTTCGTGAATCAATAGTCTTCAAATGCGCGGAATGTAGGACCTACGCCTTCTCCCTAAACCTAGAAGGATAATATGAAAACCCCGGAATTCCGGGAATACATAATCACTCCTGAAACATGGATGTTAGATAGAATGTTGTTCTCAAAACTCGTTCCATCTTAATGTTTTTTTTTTTTTTAATTCTAAATGCTATGTTGTTTATCATCGCAAAAAAAAAAGTGAAGCGGGAATAGTCGGGAGTTTACTGCATAAGTTAAATAATATTTTCCTGGTGGTCATCGCCTTTCAATAACATAATTTTTTTTTTCTAGCCTAAAATAATTATAAATTAACGTGTAAAAATAAGATAGCAGAGCAGTGACAGACGGGCGTGGGTTCGATCCCAACCGTCCCGTCCTCGTGCTTATACTGTATAATCTGAAACAAATAAGAATAAAAATGAACAATTAAGTATCCGTGTAGCTATAGTTAAAACCAAAAAAAAAAAACTTTTAAAATGTCATTTTTTCACTAACTGGCGGCAATTAAAAAAATAACAAAAGATTTTTTTCTTTTTTTGCATTTATATTATACTTTTAAAAAATTTAATTTTGGCAAAGGCATACTTTTTGTTAATTCTAACCACCCTAGTCGCATCTAATTTTCTACAAATTTCCAAAGCAAGCGACATTAAAATCTAGTAGTTTGTAACCCAAATATTCAAATATTATAAGTAGAATTTTAAAAATAAATGAAACAAAATTTATTTTTAAAAAAAATATATTTTGCACAGTGTAGCTTATGATACAAAAATGCCAAATACATAAAAATCTCCATTCTAAATTTTTTTGTCTTTCTATTGCACAGCAGTACAGGGGTCTGTCTAGATTTCTACGAGGTACCTATTTCGTGAAAATGTAGTAATAATTTGTGAAAATTAAAAATTTTATTAAAATATCAACACAAAAATATGGTAAAATAAGAAGATATTTTCAAAAATGTCACTACAAATAAAAATCACCTTTCTCCATATGTTCAAAAATAATTCCTCATACGTTCAAAAGTAATTTTGCTATTGTAAAATTTTGGGCTTAAAATTGTATCTAAATTTAAAAATCCATAAAAATCATTGTACATTGTTGAATTTCAACTTGAATTTTAAAAAAAACAGGCAGTACTTGCACTATAAGTTATTTTCAATATGAGTCATATAGAAAGAAGTTTCACAGAGAAAAAAAAATTTTTATAAAAAAATAAAGGTCTGTTAGAATAAATTTAGAACAAAGTTTGAATGTTTAGCACAATGCTTGAATTTCAACTGCTTGTAAAGTTTACAGAGGGAACCTCGTGCTGAAAAAAATATCGCTATAATATGGCTTAACCGACAGTCTAGGCTACCACACCGCACTATCTGACCAAGCACGTGCTACCTATTCGTATATGTTGAATTAACCCGGGATTTGTCGTTTCATACGGGGATACAAAAACAAAATTAAGAGAGGAGGAGAAGAATCTCAGAATTTTTTTTAAAAAGCATTTTGTGAAACTACCATTTCTCCTAAAGTTGAATTTGTGAAGGTACCGCTAAACGATAGTAAATTTGCCCTGGATGGAGACTTTTCCTATGGGGTTACCTTAAACCTCCAGTTTATGCGACAACTGAGGTTATAGCCATAGCAGGCATCAAAAGTACACTTGGCATATTCGAACGCTTCCAGTCATCGTTTTTATGTCGTTGTAGACTGAACAATGACGCTTGGATCAGAGGTGTCCTTTTGAACACCGTTATGTGATGATTAGTGATAGAAATCTTTTGATAGTTAGGTTGTCTTTTAGTATCACTTTCAGGGTTCCCACTTAATTTTCTAAAAAAAAGTCAAGGACTTTTCAGGACATAAAATCAAATAATTCAAGGACTCATTCAGTATTACAATTAATATACTAAAGTACATGTCAACCAGATTTTATAATTAGGTCAAAGCAGAAATTGTATATTTTCAAAGCACAATGCTTATTTGACAAAATAATAATATTACTAATAATTTAATTTATCAGCCACTAATGCAAATGGTTTATAGTTATATTTCTGCTTCAAATCACTTTGAAAAATTCCAATTGACTAAAAAAACTCCAATTGACACCTGCGAACATTTAAAAACTAGCATCAGTGAAACTTTTCATGAAAAATTTGATGAAGTACATTAGAATTGATGAAAAATAATATTACATTAAACAAGCATAGATAAAGTTTACGTAATTGCACGTTTATTAAAATATAAATACTTTTTTTTAATATGTTAAATCCAAATTTTAGGTTACAAGAAATGAATATAATTAGATAAATATCAAAATATATCCATTTAACACATCTGCTTCAATTTTAATAACAAATTATCGATTTTGTTACTTCCGAATATCAGTTGAACACAATAAAATCTATAGTAAAACAATATTTTACAGATAACCAAGACTTACGAAGCTTTATTTTAGATCCATAAAATGCAAAGCGGGATTTTTAAAATTTTATGAACATGCGAAATTTTTACTATGCATAAGTTTTAAAAATCACATTTATACAAATCTAGATATACTATAATGTAAATCAAAATTATAAGAAAGGTGAAGTAAGTCTCGAAGATTGAGAAAATTACGCATCACAATTTGCGATTTGCAAATTGAAATCAAATTGCGGTGTATGTTTCTTAAATTGGAACAATATGAATAGCAAATGTTATAAAAAGCAGGAACTATCAAGACGTAAATCACAATTATGTGAATTCTGTTGCATGATTAGCTAATAATTTTTATGTGAATATCATTATGAGAGAAATTGTAATATGTGACTCGAAAGTTGCTTAATTTAGAACAACAATGCGTGATTCATAAATCATTTTGATGAGAATTGCAAGCGTTAATTTTTAAATTTCTTTTATGCGAATCGTGATGCGCAAGTCTTAAATCCTTCTCATACCATATAAACTACTTGAATGAGAATTATGATGCAAGATTCTGAAATTACTTAAATATGCATCACGTTACATGATTCAGGAATAACTTCAATTGAAGTCATGATGTGTGTTTGATAACTCATTTTAATGTGAATCATGATGCGTAATTTATAAAATACCTTAATACAAATCCTGATGAGAGATTTGGAAATCACTTTAAAGCAACATTTGATATACGATTCATTCATTACTTTCATTTGAATCCCAATTCGTAGAACATTTTACGTGAATTCGGATCCATAAATCAAGAATCAGTTTAATGTGAATCATGATTTTTATTCATAATACATGAAATCTAGAACTAAATTTTATTTATAAGCAGTAAAAACTAAATATAAAAATCTGATTTTATATGATAACAAATTAATGATCACTTCTTATAAAAATTAAAAAAACAATTAGGATAACAATATTATGAAGTTAACACATTGAACATATTTCTAAATCGATGAAACACTAGTTATCATTCAGAAACTACGTCTACAAAAACTAAAATATGCTAGAAATTTCAACTTTCTAAACATCAGAGATGAACAATAATCTGGAGCGAAAAATCTAGAAGAGAAAAATTTTGTATCTTCTTTAACCTCTTTTCACTTCAAGCATTAAAAATTGCATCAGCCAGAATTTCTATAATTTTCATTTGAATTTATTTATTATTTTTTTACTGCTTTTTTGTAAGAAATAATAGTATTATTTTAATTCCAAAAAAAAAAATCAAGTACTTTTCAAGTACCCTATGCAAAATTCAAGGACTTTCAAGGTTTTCTAAGTACAGTCGGAACTCTGACTTGCATCCCAAAGGGTTGTTTTCATTCTCTTGTTACATTTAATGCAACTCTTCTGAATACCCTAGCTGCATTTCACAAAGCAGGAAAAAAAACACAGAAAAGAAACATTTTTAAGTTGATAATCAATATAATACAGGGTGTTTATGAAGTCCCGGACCCATTTTGATGTCTAATAACTCATAAAATAATAAAGATAGATTAAAATTAATAACATAAATGGTTAGGTAGACTCAAAGAGTTTCATGACCCTCGTCAATGAACGTCCACGTGTGTTCCCTTCATCGCACTGAGAATATCAAGTCGATAGTCAATTTCACGCCAGGTAGCGGCAAGCATGTCGGCATCCACAGAGGCTATTGCTGTTGTAATTCTGGCTTTTAGGTCATCAATGTTCGACACAATCCTCCTGTAAACATTGTCCTTTACAAATCCCCAAAGAAAAAAGTTCAGCGGCGTTATATCAGGTGATCTGGGTGGTCAAGGAATTGGACCTCCTCTTCCAATCCATCTTCCTGGAAAATGGTCATTCAAAGAACTACGAACGATGATAGCCCAATGGGATGGTGCACCATCTTGTTGTAAAAAGACATGTGGCTGAAGCTATTCTAATTGTGGAAATACGAAGTTTTCCAACATGTCTAAGTATACGACTGATGAGACCGTCTTTTCTGTAAAAAAGAAAGGCCCAATGACTCGGTCGTGCATTAGTCCACACCATGCATTAACCTTTGGGGAATCCCTTTGTGTCTCACGGTATTCATGGGAGTTTTCAGATCCCCATATGCGCACATTATAGTGATTAACAATGCCAGAAACATGAAAGGATGCTCTGTCGGAGAACATTATGCGCTTCAGAAAATCAGCATCATCTTCTATTCTTCCTACTATATCTGTTGCAGACGATATTTACAAAAGTAAAGATATTCAAACCTGAAAAGTAAAATATATGTGGGAGTTAGTGCAGCATAGGAGTAAATTATCATCGTTATTTACTTTGCTGCACTAAATCCCACAAATATGATATATTCCATCAATAAATGCCATAAGTTTGTTTATGTCTTCATTATTTTATGAGTTATTAAACATCAAAATGGGTCCGAGAATTTATAAATACCCTGTATATTCCACGGATACACAATTAAAAAAAGACCTGCTGTTGGATCACATGTTTCAAAAATAGCTGATTCAACAACCAATATTTACTTTTTCCCATCAGAATACTGAAAAGAAAATGAGTTCAGTTTTTAAAATATAAAAATAAAAATTAAGATAACACATTATCTGAATATTGTTCAACAAATAAGTGGCAGCTAAATGTATGGTTTAATGTGTATTATTTTCGGTTTTGTAAGTTAAAAGAATTTTTCTTTATTTTGTGGTAAAGCTTTTAAGGTATTAGCTACATGATTTAGTATTCATTCTCTACCATTAAATAAAATATTTTACAGAAAGCAGAGCATCCATGTGTTTACATGGGTCAGTGAGGTTTTATTATTTATTTTATTGCAATAATACAAAACATTTGTCATTCACCAAGTAACAGCACCATAAGGTTAAAATTTTTTGAAGAAACTAAAATTTAATGGAGCATATATTAGTATATCCAAAAAATAGAAGTTAAGAAATCATCATAATAGAAATAGCACTCATTTTTAAATTTATTACTTTTTATTGGAGGAAATGAATAGATTTTTATATGCTCCATGCGTTTATTGAAATTAGAATTTTACAACATATTTAAATAAATACTATTGTTAGAACATGTTAATATCTGACATACTTTCAGACCTTTATAGTTTGAGTTTCCATGAAGTTCAGTTATGCAATTTCTTTTACTACAGTAAAACCTTGCTGCAATATTTTGGGGATCTAATAAATATAGAGTTGTAGAGGGATATATTATTATATAACGAGGGCCTACATACTTTGGAGACAGAATAAGATTTTTTTTTTAAATTTTAATGTTATACATATAGATATTAACTATAAATGTATTCATAAATTATGCCAAAAATTTATTTGCAGAGTGTTCATTATGGTTAAATATTACAAACAATTGAAATAATTTCAGAAACTAAGATCGTAGACACAGCTGAAAACCAATTTATTGAAAATAATCCGACATTTTTGTTTGTTTATTCATTTTTTTTTACTGTCAAGTCAACCAACAAAGAATGCATTGAGTCCAAAGTACGAAAATGATTTTCATTTGTGTAAGGTCCTCCACCCCACCCTCTACAGAGAAAATGTTCTCTTTCAGGTGTTAATGTGTGGTCATTCGTGACTCATGATCAGCTTTTAACATGAAGGAATATCAAATCAGATAGGAATGTTACGTCTGTTACTTATTAAGAGATAAGGGAGGGAATTCTAGGAATGGAACCCCTTGGGGTGGTCAGCAGTGAGTCTTCTCTGGTCAGAAAAGATGGGGAAAAAATGGTAAAGGAGGATAAAATAAGATTTTTAACTTTATTTGAAAACAATGGGAAAATAAATAAATGGGGAAAATAAGGTTGAAATTTGGA
>NC_092209.1:92920956-92971021 GCF_043381705.1 Parasteatoda tepidariorum
TTAATGTTATTGTAATTCTTTTTTAAATGAATTGTTGTGTGTTTGTCGGAGAAAATAGTAACTTCGTTAAGTCAAGAAAAATTCTTGAAATGAGTCATAAATTTGAAACTCTAAAATGTAGCAGATACCCCGTAAATAAAAAATTAAAAAAAAAACAAGCATTAAACATTGATAAATTGGTACAGAAACAATAAAAGGTAATATTGAAATATGCCCAAAGGAATGTTTCAATTTGAACAGCAATGACTGACACTATAAATAAAACATTCTACAACATTCACCTCACTGACATCGAAAACCAAGATCTGATTCAGAAATCCAGTGACCCTAGATCTCCTCTAAGCCCTAGATACAGAAGTTTTTTTTTTTTGGGGGGGGGGGCGTTNTCCTGTTTTGATAAGGGGGGGCGTCCCATGGGTCTTTAAATTTATATATCGTTTATTTACGCAATACTTTTAAACTTTTTATAACATAAGCATATACTATATTTGTAAATGCGTGCTTGTATTTATTTCAAACTTTGCTATCTGATGATTCTAACCGACAATCTAAGAGACAAGAAAAATACACAAAAAATATATTGGCAACAATGAGTCAAGTTGCGACCTGGACCTCTCTGGCCTTATGAATCTTTGCCGAAAGCTACAGTCAAATTATTAGACGCTCTATAAGATTCTATGTAAAATCTTAATTATCAGATGATTCTATACGGCTTTATTGTTTTTACTCGGTTTGCCCATGCTTACGTTCGCGTATAAATTGGTGAAATTAGACGATATATAATATAAATTCGACAATTGGTTAAATTAGACGATATATTCTATAAATATATAGAATATTTATTATATCAGGCATTACATTAGTATACTATAATAATTAGACCCAATTATTAGACGTACTGTAGTGTTTGAATAATTGCTTGGTTTTGCACGAGTTTATAGGCAATAACTCTTATATTTAAACATATATGTAATGAGGTTTTTTATTCAGATCTTTTATATAATTCCAATTGGTATTTATTTTTGACGTGTTGCATTACAATGTTAACCAATCGATATGCCATCGATACATAGATGTTAACCAATCGATTAAATACTAAACCAGATAACTATTTACGAAACGTCATACATCTCAATTATTTATCACCTTAGTTAGTTATACTTATCTAATCTGAAAAATCTAGTTTAATTTTCTAGGAATAGGTTTTAGAATGAGAATGATAGAAACTGATGAGTTGCCCCAGAATCTCAATATTAAGCACAGATACATTTTTAGAGCTTTTAATGAATCAAGTGTTTATTGGCACAAAAGCTATCTATGTGAACACGACTCAAAATATGTATTCCAAAAAATGAGCATTTGAACCTGTTTTTATTTTACGAGCATTTTTGTTCTGAGGAATAAACTAATGAATTTAAATATATTCGTCATGTGTTAGCGTCCGTTTGTGTAAATCTCTAATTTATATTTTATTAAATTAGGTTCTTTTAGTATTTTAAAAGTAAAAGTTTTTAAAATAGTGCTATATGTATCCTGTAAATGTGATGGTAAATTTATGTTAACAGAATTCTTTTAATACATTTTTAAAACTCCTTTTGTCGTTTAGAGATCTGAATATGAAGAGATCGTCTGAACACTTACATAACACCCAGCTATCCCAACTCCGAAATTGGGGACTTTGTCCCATAATGTTTATGTTTGGTGAACAAATAAGTAAGGAAAAGTAAGCGCAAAAATTATCCGTTTAGTTGTTTAATTTAGGTTAAACTTTAAAAAAGATGCATTTTTTGCTATATCCATTTTTTTCAAATATGTATTTTGAGCTATGTCCTGAACAAAAAGCTCACCGATGACCCACTACATTTTTTTAACGAATTTAATATTTTTAAGCACAATGGCACACTTAAAAATTGAACTGAATATGTGGTTTGATGGCACTAACCCCAGGAGAAAACAATATTTAAAAAAAACCTTTTATCAGCTGTGTTAGAATTAATGTAGAACCTGTGTCAATTGCATAGTTGCAATAGTTTCCGGTATTGTGTTAGAATGTGTTTCACAGCTAAATAAATGTAACTGTGAACAAACAAACAAGGAGCAGTCTGGTGTAGGTTCTGATAATGATTACGCATAGTTTTCTTTATATATATATGAAGAGAAAAAACAATGAAAATTATATAAATTATTAACAAAAATTTTTTTTATTTAAATTTAGAAAAATAGCAATGAAAAGATATCGCCTCATCAGCTCACATGATTGCATCCGCAAAAACAGTGCTTTCTAATATTGTATTAGCCAAAGCAAAATATATCTATACAATAGTGCTAGGATAACCAAACATTAAGGAAAATCGATTCGCAGACAAAATCAAAAGTAAAAAATCAACAAAAAATCCAAGAAAAAGACAAAATTAAACACAAATAGCAACATATAGAACAAGAAGGGGGAACAGATGTCGTGTATTTACAAATAACTTGCAAAAATGATTTTAAAATATTTTCATAGCTAATTTACCAGATTATAAAACTTGATATTGAAGCGTAAATAAAGTCTTTGATCCAAAACATTTTAATATGGATTCAAAAAGAAACAATTTAGTGTTTGGTAAAAAGTATGTTAGCACAGTAGTAGAAAGCACTATTTTTGCGACTATAATCGTCTAAGTTGATGACAATATTTTACCTTTTTTTTTTCTAACTTTAACTATTTATATTAAAATTTTTAATAAATGTTTTCAATAATTTATACTAAAAAAAAACTTTAACCGTTGTAAAATCTTTTTTTTCCTTATTTTTACTTCTATCCTTGTTTTCTACTTATATTTTCTAGTATTATGAGTTCTATGTACTTACAACTTATCCGCAGTTAATGAAACTTAAAGAAAAGAACTATATTCGAAAGAAATATAGATATATACTGCGCATAGATGAAAAGGCAGTACATTAGGCCCCTACATTAGTCCCTGATGCTACTTTTCCCACCTGGTAATTTATGCACTTCCATTCCGATTTTCAAGATTACGGTATATAGTCTACGCCTAACCTGCTGTTGGATTCTTTTGTTTTTCTTGTTTGCTATAATTTACCACCAACAGCAGAAACTGCTCCAGCACTGAATGCATGGTAATGCCCTCCTGTCACAGCTGACATGCATATCAGTGCCTCCACCTCCATATTAATCTCTTATTAGAGTTTTTCCTTTTTGATATTTATTATGCTTTTTTTCGTTACTATTTTTCGGTTTTATCCTGTTTCGGTAATATTTTCAGTTCTCTTATGAGGTAATAACTTATTTTGTTTTATTTTATCTCAAATTTTTTTTATTTAAATTAATAAATTCGAATTCAGATGTAATATTCGTATAATCGTTATTTTCTCCCCTTTATCACAAAAAACATTGACAATAAAATAAGAGCAAAATGTGTCCAAAAATCCTGTTTTGATAATAAACGTTCGAGACAAAATTCAAAAATTGCCACAGAATTTAGTGTAAACATAAAATGTGTAATTAAAATGGTTGGTTAAATAGAGAAAAAGTTAAAAAAAACGTCTTTACGTACTTCAGGTGTATCATAATAGTTGATACATGTCATTAACAGGTGACACCATTCTTCGTTTCCCTCTTCAAGAAAAGAAAAAGAAACATACAATTTTACTTCATTTTATAACCGTCGTTGAACAGCCGGCACAATTATATGGGTTTACGACTGCTAATGTTCAATCCCTTAGCCCTGTCATTTTGAACCCAATCCAGAAGACATGAGAACTCCTGGATCAAGTATTGGGAGAAATTTGCCTTCATGAAGGACTTTTCTATGGAACTAACCCACATTTGCGTTACATGGAGAGGAAAACCTCCCACGGTTAGCCTGACTGCAAGGGGAGTCTAACCCATGACTCGTCTACAATTGAGGATATTTTACGTCAGCAAGCAGAATGTGGAATACGTATCGACCAGCCATCGATGGGATTCGAACCCGGTTCACCTCATTGGAAGGCTCTATCCCCTGATGAATCACGACTCAATTTAATTGTCTTAACTCCCGGCCTTCCACGGAACACTTTTAGGGAACCGGTGTTCTGGAGAAATATGTCTTTTTTGCGACGAATTTTCGACTCGCATTATAAGGAATAACAAAATTTTAAAAATACTATCCAACAATTTTGTTAATTTGAGTGCTTGAACCGCTAATTGTTAATTTTATTCTTTGCATAACTTTTTCATTACATTGAATCATAATGGGTCTTGGGGGATATGACTGCACAATTTTGTGACCAACGGCATGATTGCAGCAATGTGGTAAGAACTGCGCACCCTTTCCTTTACCCACCCACTGATACCTATTGATCTAAAGTTGAGTGGGTTTCAAACCGCCTCTGGGAATCGAACCTTAGCTCTTCTCAAAGAGCTTATTGTCTTAGCCTCTGAGCCATCACGTCTCAAAACAGTGTAAGGAGAATTCCGATAATTTCCACCAATTTTTGCTGTTATGAACCAATCCACTCCAAATTTAAAGTTCAAACGTTAGAAGACACTCCCGCCGGACCTAACTGTCAACTTTAAAATTACCTCCGAGCACCGATTGGGGAACTTTCCACAGCAATAGTAGATAGTACATATTATATAAGGCCGGGATAGCTTGGTATGTAGGGCGCTGGACTCACGTTTATGAAAACGGGTGTTCGAACCAAGCTGGCCGAAGACTCCCCGTGTAGTAAAATGGTGACTGTTGCACGTTAAATCTGTCGGATCACCATGTTCTCTTAAAAAATCCTTACCTCTGGGGGTATTCAATTGGAGATTAATGGTTTTCCGGTTCAGGTCAAAATTATGATCTGTGGATGTATGAATGGGTCCGCCCTATAAACGGGTGTGGTAGAAGTCAAATTCTTGGCCATAGATGGCGCCATTGGAAAACAATAACAATCATACCCCCTCTGCCTATATGGCCGACTACAACAGCCATACATAAAATATTTATCTATCAATTCTAATAGATAAATATTTTTATAATAATTGCATTGAGATAAAGTTGACAACCTCTCCCAAATCCTTTCTTTTTCTATAGAAATACATTTAAACAAAACGCTCTAAAAGAAAAAATTAGGAAGCTTTCTTCATGCGGACATCCATACAGAAGAAACAAGTGGCTATGCGTGTTACGTTTTTCGGTTTCACACGTTTTCTCTGTTATTTTTGAACATCTTGCGATAGATTATAGTAGAACTAAAGTAATGAACAGCGCGCAAAAAAATAAATAAGCAAAACACTTTTGATCTAATGACATCATTTTTAAGTTCTTGTACTTAATAGTTCAAGGGGTGATCTGTTAATTAGTTAGTGCAGATGACACTTTAAGTTACGAAATCAGATACATAAAGTATTTTCTCTGAATAACAATTTTTTCTACCGATTATGATTCTTGACTCCCAAAATAAAAGGGCTTGGTGAGGAGAGAGGTCATAAGTTTGATCCCCTTATTGCTAATTTTACTTTTTGTGCATTTCGTCCTAAAACGTTTTAAGAAAATAACATAAAATTTAATGAATAGTATGAAAAAAAAGACAAGTGCACATCGGATGCTTTTCAACCAACTGAAAATGGCGACACGTGATTTCAGTCGACACTGATGGGCACACGTGGGCACATCTGGCACACGTGATGAAAACAATCGATTTTCATTTTCATTTATCGTTGTTGCTGTTGTCGTAGGCTATTAAGGCAAAGGGTTGAGATTGTTCTTGTTTTTCAGTGGCGCCATATAAGGCCAAGAATTCGACTCCTGCCACACCCATACCTCCCACCCGTATACAGGGTGGACCCATTCATACATCCATTCATTCTTTCACAGATCGTAATTTTCACCTGAGCCAGAGAACGATCCATCTCCAATTCAGTACCCCGAGAGGTATAATTTGTTATGGGAACTTGGAGGACTTTTTGACTCGATAGATTTAACGTGCACCAGTCACCATTTACCACACAGAGAGTCTTCGGATGGCTAAATTCGACTTGCCGTTCTCATGAACGTGGGTCCAGCGCCCTACCAACCAGGTTCATTTATCGTTACAACACCGGTACTGTAAAAAATACATGAAAAATTTTCTGCAAAAATTATAGCGATTTTTTACAATATGCTAGTTGCAAACTCAAAAAACTTTTTGAAACACTTAATAAATACATTAAATAATTCATTGAATTCCATAACTAAGAAACACACTATCATCAAGTTCTAAAAATCTTACTATTTTTACGAAAAACACACACACCTGTAAAGTTGTTAAAACCCGTGTTTCGGTTCCCTACTTTTAATAATTCTTTAAATTCAAGTTTCGTATATAAAATAATAGACGAAATATTTTTTAAATAATTTTTTTTTAAAAATAACTGTAGAATTGTTAGTTACGTTCTTCAAAGAAAAATCTATTGAGTAATCGAAATTATTGGGTGGTTCTACTTATGTTTAATTTACGTAATACTTACACCGTTTTTCTGACTATTAAAACTTAACGGTTGATGTTTATTAATGTTAAGTGTCAATATCATACACATACTCAATCCTCCCATTAAGGTCAGAGTTTAATTCACGATTCAATCGCATTTCAATCGATTGACCCTCTTTTAATCAACATCAGTATACCTTTTTTTTTTTTGATAAATGAATTTTATATGTATACAAGATTTGTTAGATGAAACTCTTATTCCTAACATATTTACTTTTATATGCGCAGTTTTATATTCTAAATACTCCCGGCCAGGTGGCCGAGCGGTTAGCGTGCCTGACTGTGAAGCCATAGACTGCGGGTTCGAATCCCGCTCTGGGCATGGATGTCTCTATCTCTCTTTGTGCTGTCCTCTGTTGTGTGTGTGAATGTGGCCCACCCTATAAACGGGTTTGTGGCAGTGTGGCGTGGGCAATGTTGCTCGCCTCCGTGACTTTGGTTCATAGGTGCCCACTGGGTAACGCGAAATGAGCAACAATTCTGGCATAGTATAGGCAAAAGATTCAAATTCAGTGCCTGTCATTGGAAAAAAAATTATTCTAAATACTTGTTTTAACTTTTTCACTTATTTACAACATCGTCTGATTTCATTCATTTTTAATTCGACTGTCTTCAGCAAATGAAGTTAGAAATGATTTGTTTTTACAACCATTATTTTTTCTTCTTTTGCGCAGCATGTCGCATTATTTTGGAACCTGTGGCGTTAAACTCTACATTTAATTCACAACATTTGCTGCCCCTTATTAAAGATATTATCAAAAACCGTTCTCTTTCTACAACATAATCTAATTTTATTTGTAAATATATCTATACACAATTAAAAAAAAATAGATAACAGTTTTGCGTTGACTCAGTTCAGATCCTAAAATCTAGAATTTGCTTTTTTTCCTGGAAAAGAGTCATTTTCTTAAAGCAATTTTTCTTAAAGAAATATTTTGAAATGTCGTTTGCTAATTCCTGTCACGCGCGAGACAAATAAACTCTAAAATTAATTTCATTCATTCAGTAAAACATTAATTTAATTAAGTTTTTAAAAAAAACCTAGTTGTCGACAGAATAATTGTTGTCTAGTTGTTGCCAGTTTAAATCTGTGTTATGTTCCAATCTATAGAGAACTGTCTCAAAATTCCTAAGTCTTAACATACAGTCTGTGGTCATGTTATAAGACTCACTATAAGAGCAAGTGTAAATGTTATATTTCAGTGAATGAGAGTAAGTTAATTTGCTGACGTTATTTGTAATCAAAATGGAACTCCAACAATGATATTAAATATAATTTAAAAACACGAAGATAAAATTGATTGAATGGATGTTTTCATGCATGTAATAAAAGTCTTGATTAAATGTAAGGAGGCCGCATAATTTCCTTATGAGCATCCATTGTACATCAAAGTGAGACATATAAGTCTTGAAAATGTAACTAAGGAAAGTGATGTATACATTTCAATTTGTGTAACAGGGATCTGTGTGAATACTTCATGGTTGCTTGATTATTGAAATGCCTCTGAATTATGTTAGCCGGATCTTGAATGTGTTGCGGCCTAATGTGTTCCTTTCGGGGAGTTAGTACATTTGGAATGTATTAATTTCACACTCAAACAGAATACTTGCATGCATTTCGTTTCGTAAGTTAACTAATAAAGATATGAACTGTATATTTTATTCTTAATTTATTCCTTTTTCTTGAGGAATGACTTATACATATTATTTTTCATTTCAATACAAAATAACTTTGAATTATCAGATTTCGTATCCCACGTATGTAAATCTTTTTTAAAACTGTTCTTCGAAAACTGAATCTTCATGGTATTTTAGTGAATGACATGCAATTTTTTAACTGTTCTCTTTTTCTATGCATTTTAACAGTTATTCATTACTATATGATTATTTCATCACGCTATTTTAAGGCTCTAATTTTGAATATGCTATTTCAACTCTTGGATAATGCTATTTCTTAGTATGCTGTTTCAGTATGCTACTTTTTATTGTGCTATTTTTTAGTGTGCTATTTTTTAGTGTGTCATTTTAATTATTCTCCTTTTAGTACGATTTTTTATATGCTATTTCAGTGTGCTCTCTTTTAGTATGCTACTTCAGTGTGTTGTCTTTTGATATGCCGTTTTTGTAGTATGCCGTTTTTTTTAAATAATTGGTTATGACTGTTAGCCTTAACCGGTTCCCTGATTATCCCGAATTAACTCGGGTATGTATATATTGCAAATTTTTATTATCCCGAGTAAACTCGTGCATAGTCAATACGTTTTGTTTTATCACGTTTTTGCTCGGTCGGAAGAAAAAAATACATAATCTACTGTGATTGGAAGTTATGCTGTTGAACTGTGAGACTGCACACGTGTTTTGTGTGAATGTATATACGATGGCTGCTGTATTTACATAGCAATAATAGTAAAAAATAAGTGGCGTATTCCTTCACTGACGTATGAAAAGTATCATTTTGTGTTGTTCCTAGATTTAAGAACTATCCTACAAAGACTCATATTTAACTTATTTCTTTTGCCCGAAATAACTCGGGATAAACTGATTTTAAATTAAAGGTTTCTTACACATAAAAAAAATAAAAATTTCAACCTAAAATTTGTGTTTTATGTTTTGTTCTAGTTCCTTGTATTTATTAATGAAATAAAAAAATATATATTGACTTCTTGCATTTTTTTCCAAATAAATTGGAAAGGAAAGCGGTTAAACTGAGAATTTTGTTGATTTAAACTGTCTTCATTTTATGTTCTCGAGAAGTTTTTGTTGAACTTCGCTTTCAAGAAAATTGGCTCAAAAATAGCCAATTTATCGATTCACCAGGGGCCAAAACATTAGCCGCCAAGTACATAAAAATATGTCTGATTACAAGAAAGAAGTTTACAAAAAGTTGGTAACGTACAAAAATATGCGAAAAATATAAATTTATAAATCAAAAGCAAACTTGCCACTCTTTTTTTCTTTCATTGCGAAGTACCACTTTCGATTTGGAATGAGAATAAAAATAATCCTTGTTATCGACTAAATACTTGATGATGCGTAGATGAAAACGAAATTTAAAAGCAAACATAAAGTAAGAATGATTTAAACTGGAAAAGTAGAAAAATAATTCTTATGCTTTGGTAAAAATAAAAAGTGACTATTTTTTTTGTAGTGGGTAAATAGTTTTCGGCCTTTCTGTATGGCAATTTTTAAATGTCTGAATATTTTTATTAATTGCAACATGTTAATAAACATAACAAGTTTATGAAACACTTCGTTACAAAGCGATGTTTTCTATATTAAAAATATTTATTTTTATATTCCGGTATTTATTTTAATATTATTTAATATTTATTTTTATATTCTCAGTAATAGTTTTTTCTTTCGTATTAGCTTAGCTACTGATTTAAAAACAAAATCTCTTGTTTCGAAAACATGCAAGACACATAGCAGAAAAACTTGTGTTTTACGCAGTTTGAAGTTCGAAATTTTCGTTTTTCAAATAATTTATTTCTAAAATTAAACACAAACTTGGGAAATCAAACAATTAAAGAAAAAAGAAACAGTTTGATAATGTGACTTTTTAGAACAATTTTCGCATCCTCATTTTATGATATTTTTGCAAGAACTCTTCCAATTATTAAAGACACAACATCTGTCCCCTAATTAAAACAATGTTCTAATACGCAATCTAATAATGCAAAAATGTTATAAAAATGTAGTAACCATTTTTTTTTTCTATTTTGGGGAATATAATTTTGTTCACATTTTTCTTTCTACCAAATCACGAGTGATATTCATTCGAAAAGACATGTTCCTTTTGAATATTTTTTTTTGTTGGAAGAAGCAATTTATATAAAAAATGTCATTTTTATTTAAACATGGAGATTTTTTATTTAAAACTTATATGCTTTTTTATCTTAAAAATGTTGTTGATAAAATTATGATATTTATTTATTTTGAGTAAAGTAATTAAATACTGAAATTTTGCCTGGTTCTGGATTCTTTTGCTAAATTAACTTTTCTAATTGCTTAAATTGGCGAAAACCGATTGAGATGCCGTGATTCTTAAATTAATTTCTATTCTTAAATTAAGCAAAAACAGCTATTTTTCAAAAATATGAAATCAGAGAAACGAATAATGCAGAACCGCTGTAACTCAGAGGATAGCGTACTTGCCTCTCAATGACGTTACTCAGGTTCGAACCCCAGCGATGGCTGGCGCATATGAATACTTTTCTGGTCTGCACCAATCACAGTGTTGACGTAAAATATCTTTAATCTTGAGTGGGAAAGGAATCATGGGTTAGAATCCCTTTACCATATCACTAACTGCGTTAGAGTTTCGTGGTTATCCTCTCCAAATAACATAAATTTCAGAAAATTTTATCATAAAGTCCGTAGTAGTAGTTCGAATTCTTGATGCAGAAGTTCTGTTGTCTTCTAGGTTGGATTCACAATTACAGTGTTTCGAAGTTAAACACTGATAGTTGTAAACGAAAAAATGATCAGCGTTTTAAGAACGGTTATGAAATATAATAAAATAAATAATACTTAAATACCATTAAAAATGCAGAATCGCGTAATTTTAAGAAAACATAAATTTTGTTAGAAGGTCGGACATTTTATTTTGCATCTCGCGAAGAATACTTCAGAAAAGATTAACTATTCAACGTCAGTTAAAAAATAAATTAAAGATGATTAAAACAGTTTTTATGTTGTTTCGTGTTATGATGATAACAGTTTTTAGGTTGATCAATAACAATTGCACATTTTTCCTACTTTTTGATCCATCATAACAGGAGTATTATAAAAGAAAAAGAACACATTCTGCTGCTGTTCGCGAAAAAAAAACCTGACAAATAAGAATTATTGGTTTTCCGGTACAAGAAAAGCTGTCTTATTTTAAAAATGAAAACTTCGAACAAAGATACCTACTTGATAATATTTTTTCACGGAAACAGCATTTTTTTTTTACAGTAGAGGGAAATTCCGCATGAATTCATCCATTTGCTTTTCTGGCAGCTTTGCTTTCAAATGCCATACTTTCTAGTGGCATTCATGAGTAAAGATAACTTATTTACTAGTAAAGATAACTTCATTTACAACTTTTATTATCATAATAATAATTAAAGAACACATGTATTAAAAAGTAGTCATTGGCTACAATGGTACTAATAAATTACAATTTTATAAGAAAATAAGTTTTACATATTACGTTTACAAACTAATTCGTGAATTAACCGAGTCGTTTATGAACTAATTCGTGAATTAACCGAGTCGTTTATGAACTAATTCACTCTTAAATATTTGATTCAGTCAATAGTTTGCTCGTTGATTCGTCTATTATCTAGCTAACTGATTTATTGTTCTATTATCTCTTTTTCTAATTCGTTTCTCTTCTTACTCATATCTTTACTATTTATTAATATTTATCTTACTATTTATAATATTTATTCACTTAAATATGAGTTTCTCCTATTTGCCAACAAAGGCCAATAAATAGGATATCTGCGCACCTGAAAATGTCATGAATTTCAGTATTGAGCAAAATTTAACTATTTAAAAAAAAAAAAAAAAACTATGCAAAATCTAAATTTCAAAATGGAATTTACAGCTCCCCCCAAAATCGTGGTGTTCCGAATATCTGAATTTGTAGCAAATTCCTCTCTCACAGTCATATTTTAGTAAAATATAAAATGTTTATATCATGTTTTTTTTAGAAATTATTGTGTTCTTTCAAAAAATGAGGAAAAAATAACATCATTTCAAGAGCAAATTATCTGTTAAACTTCTGTGATTTCAGAATTTTTTTTATTTATTTTTATTTTATCAATTTAAAATTCTAGCTGAAGCAAGCTAGTCATTGCCAAATTTTTGTTATTCTGAAATGAGAACAGAAAAATCGGGAGTATTTCTTTCCTTTCCGAGTCGAAACAAGAAAAGTATCTTAAGAATATAATTCTGCAGAAAAAAGAAGAAAAAAATGATTTGCTTTTGTATTTTTTTCAGCTCTTTTTATTGCTTCAACTCTTTCTTTACTCTTTAAAATTTAAAATCTATAAATATGAAGATGCAGAGTATAACAGTTTTGGTTATACCTATCATTTCAATGAATGTTATTATAATGCTTTTTTTCAATTTATTGCTGTGTTTTCGTCGGAGAAAATAGTAACTTCGTTAAGTCATAAAAAATTCTTGGTATGAGTCATGAATTTGAAAATCTAAAATGTAGGAGATATCCTGAATTACACTATCGAAACATTATATCGTTAGAAAAATACTATAACTCCGTATCTGGATTAGTTGTTCTTTAATACATGATTCTTAGAACTATAAGGTGTCATAGAAGTTCATTTTAATGCAATTGCGTTAATCATAAAGGCTACACGGTGAGTAGTTAATAGTCCGAAAAATAATTGAATAATGCATAATTCAATCATAAAGAATGATTGAAAATTGAAAATAATTCACAAATGGTGTCAGTTTTAGATAGGTTTACTCAATCAATGTAAATTGATACTTTTAATTCCACGGTATTTCAAAATTGTTACATATACTTTTCTAATTTATTACCAACTAGCCGCCAAAGGCGCCCAGCTGTTCGCCAAGCTAAAGGTTTTCACAAATAAAGTTTTTTAAAACATAGCCGGAAATCTGAAGATTAGTGGACAATTAAAGTGTTCCTGTCCAGCAATTTTGTCTTCATATCCAGTTCTGCTGCAGATGTGTTATAGCTCTTGAGGATGTTTGAAATTATATAGCTACAACGCTTAAGAAAAAAAAACTAAAATGCTAAATACATGAAAAGAACACGAAAACGAATAAATTTTTTATGGTATCAATTTCTATTTCTATATAATTTTTTATAGTATCAAATTCTATTTCTATATCTGTTACGTCAAGCACTCAGGTATTATAATTTGATCTAGTTGTGCTTGTATAATTTTGATCTAGTTGCGCTTTCTACGTCATTTTGTTAACATCGTTTGGTTTGTTATTTAACATCGTTTGGTTTGTTATTTCTAAGTTAACTTTCAAAAAATTGGCTGGCATCAGCATTTTTATTCTTTAAGTTGTTTATTTTTTCTTTTGGAATTCGTTCCTTTTTAGCGAAATGTTTTTCAACCTAATCGAATTCTTTGCCGACTGTTCTCTGTATATATAAAGAAAATAAAGTAAATATTTTTAAAGTGTTGTGAAAAGAATTTTTAGTTGTACAAAGTACTACAATATCGCTATAAAAATTATCGTCTTCGCTTAAGAAAAAAAAAATAGAGCGTGGAAAGAAGAAGAAAAACTTATTATAACAATTATGAGCAGCGACAAATATATCAAAGCGAAGCGTTCTATTTACGTATCGAATATGTTGCCACATTTTTAATACAGAAGTTAAACTTTTCTCCACTTTAATAAATGTAAACTAATGCGAACTTTACAATTAAATTATTAATTCCTTCGTATATTATTGGTTTAAGTTGTCGAAAATTAATATTTCAATTGTGAGGTTCGCATTAGCATACATTTATAAGAGTGGGGAAAAGTATATGCATTTTTAATAGTTTTTTGAATATGGCTCTTTGAAGACGAAAAAGCAGACGAAAAGCATAGACTTACAAAATGACTGATAACTAAATAACTAATCAAAATTTTTGAAAAAGAAAAAAAGTACTTCTTCATTATGTCAAAACACAATTATGTGCCGAGTTTCGTGCCTGGGCGAAGCTTCTGGGGCGATATATTGTGATTACAGACAGACAGACACACACACAGCCGCATTTATTATTATGTATAGATGTATAGATGTATAGATGTATAGATGTATAGATACACCAGACAAAATCAAAACTTTTTTTTAACCTACGTCTACCAAAAAAAAATTTATTATTATGTATAGATGTATAGATGTATAGATGTATAGATACACCAGACAAAATCAAAACTTTTTTTTAACCTACGTCTACCAAAAAAAAAAAAAAATTTACATTTTACATGTAATTTAAAACTAAGAGAAAACAGCCTTAATTACGTGTATAAATCTTACTACTTTAATTTTTAGTAAAATATTGTCTTCTTATGTTACAGAAAATGTTTCTGTAATCCTGAAAATTAAAAAGGCGTGGGCAGAAACTTAATCAAGAGTAGTCTAATTATTTTCCTGACGGGAATTCCTACTCCCGACATCATTACGTTTTCTCTAAGAATAAATCAAAAATAAAACAACCCAAACAGTGAGTTCGAGTAATTGCAGAGCAAAGCGCATGACTGCTAAAGTTTCAATGTTATGATGACGGAAACATTTAAAGAAAAAAAAGAGTAAAAAATAAATCTAACGTGAATAATAGCAGTTGTTTTGGTTTATATTTATAATCTACCTATAGGTAGGAAAACAAATTTATTTAAATATTTTTATTTTACTTAATAAACTTTGTCATTTATACTATTAGGATATAAAAATTTCCATCTATATACAGTCTTTGCCCGAATTTTTAGACACATTATAAGATTTTATTTAAATTCCTATTATCAGGTGATACTGTACAACTTTATTGTTTTCACCTTACTGAAACCCGTTTGCACTTGTTTACGGTGGTCCATTGGTTAAATGACACGATATATAATATAAATTCAACGATTGGATAAATGAGACAATATATTACATAAATATAAAATATTTATTATATCAGGTATTATATTAGTATATTATAATAATTAGATCCAATTATTAAACTCATTGTAGTGTTTTAATAATTGCATGTTTTGCACGAGTTTGTACGCAATATTTTCTGGATTGATACACGGATGTAAACAAATGCAAACCGGTTCCAGCAGCGTCAAAACAATAAAACTGTGTAGTATCACCTGTATAATTAATATTTTACATAAAATCTTATAGTTCGTCTAATATTTTGGCCAGGGACTGTAAAGCAGCCAAGATATATACAGGGTGTTTCGTAAAGACCACTTTTAACACGTACAGGGAGTTCTGAAATTCAATCGAGAAATTCGGTGAGGTAGAAAAAGGCATGTAGAGAGGGACATTTTTTCTCAAAACAATTGGGCGCAAACTACGTTAAGGGAGAAATAATCAAGATAAGCAAAAATCTCTTGCAAGTCACGTTGAAAAATATACATAAGATACTTACAAAAAAGATTCAGTTGATAAATTATTATAAGAAATGCTCGAAATTACTTTCGTTAACATCATTACACTGTCTACAACGACATAAAAAAGAACTGCTCGAAGATGTCTGCTGAAATAGTGACAATCCGCACTATAAAATAGTCACGCACTAAACGAGATTTGTGGACCCTATATCTTACTTGGATCTCTTTGACGCATTTAATCGCATCTCACAGTTTGTATGTCAAATATTCAAAAAACGATGCGATATTTTTAGAATCATCACAAAATCTGAGGAGAAGAAAAAAGTGTAAGTGCTTTGGCTCGTATATATTTAAATTAAGAACAAAAACGTTAATTAAATATAGCAATACACAGTTGATAAAAGACCGCAGTATAAAATACTTGGTTTGAAGGAGCCTCCTCAGTAGTTGAAGGAGCGCTCGCCCTTCGCCTTCCTGGTTTGAATGTCAGCGATGGTGGGTCAGTACGAATTCTGCTGCCGACTCGCACCGGCCACAGTGCTGACGTAAATCATGCTCAGCGGCAGATGGATCATGGGTTAGAATCTCATTACCGTCTGGCTAACCGTGCGGTTTCACTCTCCTTCTTATGGGTTAATTGCCTCAAAAATAATCCACGAAGGCTTGTTTGTCTCCATGCTTGATCCAGGACTTTCTTCTGTGTTGGATTCAAAATTGCAAGGTTTTTTGAGCATAGAGAATTGATTCCAAAAAGGGTAGGCTATTATAAAATGAAATAAAACTGGCTTTGTTGATGGAGAATCTAAAAGACGTTCAGCGGAAACAGCAAACAGACGAGAACCTCTGCATGATTTATAGAAATTTGTCTTTAATGTTTTATTTCACCGATTGCAAGCTGCAATGTGTTGTCATCATTATTTCTTACGAGTATTCCAAAATTTTATATTAACAGTAGTTTTCTTTGCTAAACACGAATACTTAGTTATAAAAGTTTTTATCAGGAGCAGATTTTTATGCACAATTCCTCTGCATAAATACCTTAAGTGTTAAGATGGGGTCTAGTACATGTTTCTTTGCTCTATTTTGTTATTACACTCAAACCTCGCTATAGTGAACCTTCAAGTGACCGAAATTTTGGTTCACTATAACTGGGATTTCACGATATCCGTTCCGCAATTTTTATTTTTTATTACTCTTCGACTTGCGTACAATTTTTTTTTAAATCTTTAGCTGATGGGAAATCCTCAACATCAGATATGGAAACACTCCTCCCCCCTCTCCCATAATTTTTACCTGAATTTATGGTAATCCGCTTTTTAAACCTGTCTAACCAGCCATTCGACCACATAAATCGCTTATCAAATTCATCGGCTTTGATTTGAAGCATTTGTCTAGATGCTGGAAAATGGCGGCTTCTTTGAATGCTGAACCAATTGATCAATGCTATTCAATAATGAAGCAAACTACTACTAGGCTCCCTGGTCCAAGGTTTTAATAGACAGGAACAAACTATTCTTGCCCGCTTTCGAAGTGGTCACCTTAAATCAATGAAATTTTCGGAAGGATCCAAGAACTTTGAAATTTGTACCAACTGTTCTTCAGACCAGGCTTCGCCTCACCACATCCTCACGTGCCTGGAGCTTACCAAACAGGATTTAGCAGATGATTCATTGACGGTGTTGGATTTTTGAGGATGTATAACGTCATGGACCTGGTCTAGCACTGCTGGTCAATGGGGCCGTGAAACAACAACAACTACAACAACATGAAGCAAACACGAAAAATTGCTTGTTGCTGCATTCCATGGTATAGATGGTTTTAAAAATCGGTATATGTATTTATTTTGAAGTAGAAATTTCAAAATTATTGGAAAAAAAATGAAGAAAATAAATCAGTCGAAGTCAGAAGAAAGTTCATAATATCCAACTTCCTCTCTTTTTTCGGTTAAATAGATGTATAATAAATAACATTATAAGTGCATATCGAGGCACGGGATCGAACTTTTCCTTCACTCTATCCGGGAGTTCACTATAAACCGTGTTCACTATAGCGGGGTTTGACTGTATTAGAAAAAGTGGATAACCTTAATTGTAGCTGAGAAAGATAGTCTCCCCTCAAAACTTTGGTGGTGTTTTAATGATGATTAAATAAAAGTCGCGCCGAATAACGACTATGAACCCTATTCATGCAAGATAATTTTTCAGATAATTAGTATTTTTATGTTAGCCGAATTAATGATGCAATTTCAACGACCATTAGTTTAATGATAATTACGTTTGTAGTTCCTTTTAAATGTTGTTTGCTGCTGAATTATTGTGCGATGAGTGTGCTTCTACGGAACCAATTCCGTAGTACGTCTCATTTAACAAAAGGACAAAAAGAGCAAAATTATTTATTTTCGGAATAAAAGCATTTCCCCGAATGAGAAAAGCTGCAAAAAGTGAAACAGAAAGAAATAAACGAATTTTTCCATAAATCAATGCATCATCGTGCAATAACTCACCATAAAGCAATAAATCGCCTTACATCATAGTGCATGGTGATTTATTGCTTGTAACATAAATATAAATTTTACAAAATTTCAAAATAAATTTTTTCGTTTTCTCATTTTCGAAAAAAAGAGTTTCGATGTAAAAAAAAACCTGTAAAATCATGCAAATTTCAAAGTGTGTACAGAATTTAAAAATAAAAAGTTTTAATTATTTCTTAAGACACAAATATAATTTTTTTTTTGTGGGAAAAAGAAGTTTAAAAATGTATAGTTCTACGGTATTTATCATATTCCATTTAAGATTATAGAGAAAATATAGAAAAATATTTTTTTTAAAGAGAAAGTTTTTCTCTCTTTAAGGAGAAAAGGAATGATTATTAAAATATTTATAATTTGAAATAATTAAAAAAGAAGTAAAACAAAGTATGGAAAAGATGTAATCTCGTCATCAGCTCAAACAATTATATGCTCAAAAGAAAGTGCTTTCTAACATCGTATTAATATAGACAAAGCAAAATATTTCAATACAATATTTCTTTAAAATTTTAAATATTTTTAAATATGTATACATATATTTCGTTTTATAATTGTTTCTTCCCCTTTAAGAAATCTTCATATTTTTTTCCATGTTTTCGCTTTATTTTTAACTTATTTTATGAGTTTTATGTATTCTCAGCTTATCAGTTCATTTAGATAGGGGAAGGAATTTTCATGAATTCAGAAAAGTGCTTTTAAAATCTGAGAAAAGTAAACAACTTTTATAGTAAACAATCGTTAGATTCGGTGCTTTGTTTCTTTACTTTACATTTGATTATTACACTACATTACATTTTGCTTTGCTGCTCGAAAATGATAGGCCTTATAAACTTGTAATGACGTAGACGTGTTGAAAAGTGCAAATGATGTAATATGGAATAAAAAATTTAAATTTAGATAGTTAGGTAGAGGATATTTATCTGTTAATTATTTAGTAAAAAAAATCTGCGAGAAGCTTTGCATCCTACAATAGAAATAGAATTGAAATCCTACAATTGCAATAGAAATAGAACTGCAAAATTGAAGTTCGTTGGCCTGAAACGAGTTTTTTTTTTAATGTAACAATTTAACCTACTTGGACCAAAAATATTTTTTTTCATTCAAAATTTTAATTTTTCGGAATTCATTGCAATTTAAATTTTCTTTTTCGGGATCTTATCACTTTTTCTTTGCTTTAAATTTTTCTCCATTGTTGTGCGTAAAATTGCGACTTTTGCGACTTTTAAATGCAAACTAGTCTACTTTCTGCAAAGTTCAAAGGCATCAGTTTTTAAAATTCTATTTAGTTATAAGTTTAACTGAATTATATTGATATAAACCTAGTTATTTTAATTTCAACCTACTTTTAGGCACATTGTTGCCAAGGCATGGCTCTTGAACCAAACATTTACATCCCTCACTTCTCTCTCTCAAGATCTTTATGTTATAAGTTCGCACTTCGCAAAAACAACAAAAAGAGATTGTTTAGGTGTTTTCCAGCTATAAATCTTAACATTTATATTGAAATTTTTGTAAACATAAAAAACTTAGCCCAGGAGAAAGTAAAACCATTTCCTATATGAACTGTATAACGAGTAAAAAAATGTTTCTAAATTTCTTCCACCACAATTGAATATTTTAAAAATGCAGGTAATCATTCATTTTGTAATGATTCTTAACACAACCAAATTCCCAAAATTTCATTAAATTCAATTCAAATTTTGTGAAATAAAACGACAATAACGAATGTTAAGCAATGGTGGAGGTTGATATAGTTAATAATAATAAACTTATATTATTATTAGTTAATAATAATAAAACCAATTAAAAAGTTTTAATTTCTTTTAAAAATCTGGAAATATATTCTCACCACTCAATTCGTCACCCTTACGATTTATACGAAATACGACATAAGAAGTTGCATTTCTAGAGTCTGCCTTTTTCTTCATCATCAGAAGAGTTGAACCTGCTTACAAGATTCCTAAACGCTCTGGGATAAACTATAAAAGTTAATTTAACCGCTTCCCTAATTATTCCGAGTTAACTCGGGCATGTATATATTTAGTATCCCGAGTAAACTCGGGCATTAGCAGAATGCGTCCATACGTTTTGTTTCATCACGTTTTTATTCGGCCGGAAGCGAAACAAAATAATTATAATAATCTGCTGTGATTGGAAGTTTGCCCATTTTTGTTTCGGAGTTTTGCTATCTGAGGGACAGCAGACGGGAGAGCGAAAGTGAAAGTAAAGCAGATGATTTTTCAGATGATGAAGATGTGAACATATACAGAGACTAAGATTTAACGCTCGATTAGACGTCCGATGTAACTCAGGATAGTAAACTGATGGTAAAATAAAAACTTTTTACGCATAAAAAATTATAATTTCAACGTAGAACTTGTGTATTATGTTTCGTTTTAGTTCCTTGTATTTATAAATAAATAAAAAAAAAATATGTTGATTTCTTGAATTTTTTTTTCCAAAAAAATTGATAAGGGTTAAGGATTATACTAACTCATTTAAGCTCACATCGCCCATTCGGATTCAAACTATCGTAGAAAACTGTAACATACGAGAGATTTGTCGTGTTACGACTAAGATTATTTTCAGGTGGAGAAAAAAATAATGACCATTTCACCGTACTTTTTGCCCAGAGAAGTTCCAATATTGCCTCACAAAGTTATTCGTATTCTAATGCTAGACTTCATAACCAAATACTAGATTTCCTAGCCCAAATAAGATTTCATAACCCGAAACCAGATTTCATACCCCAATACCAGAACTTCATGAAACCTAGACTAGACTTCGTAAACCCTATACTGGAGTTAATAGCGCAATACTAGACTTTATAACCCTTTGCTAGACTTTTTAACCTAATGCTAGAATCCATAACACTACATCAGATAGCACAACTCGACACTAAATGCCATTTCCCTGTATTAGACTTCATAAACCCTATACTAGTCTTCATAAACCTACACTAGACTCCATAATCCAATATTAAACTTCATAACTTCACAACATTAAACTTCGTAACCCCTATACCAGACCTCATAACCCTTCACTAAACTCCATTAACCCTAAGCTAGACTCCATAACTCTAAACTAGAATTCATATACTAATACTATACTTCCTAATCCTTCACTGGATTCCATAACCAAATAACTAACTTCATAATCCAATGCTAGAGAATTTCAGGACAAATGTTCCTATTAGAGTTTGCAACTTGCCCAACTCACCCCCAAGAAAAGCAATTTTGCGACCTCATTTTTACGAAAATTTCTAGCCGTCTAAATTTGAAATTCCAGCTTTAAACTATTAGAAGGAAAAGGAAATGTCTTATAAATAGTATTTCTAAAGATTAAATAATTAGATTTTGTAAAGAAATAACATAATAACACCAAAAAAAAACATAAAACATTTAAATAAGACAGTTCTCTAAAAATTAAACGAAAAAAACGAAAATTCTGGTCCTGTAAATTTTTTTCCAAAATAATGTAACGTATAATTTATATTACTTTCTGAATTTTATTTTATTTCGAAATATATTTGGTAAAATAGTTTAAAAAGTTGCCCCTTAAAAATTCATAGCAGTTTGCAGTAAGTAACTTTAAAATGTAACAAGAAAATATTGGAACATTAAAAATTTATTCATTCTATATATTAAAAAGAGTAAATATTTAAAAAAAATAGTACATCTTTTAAAGAAAGCATTTTGTTACATCATAAATGTTCCTTTAGCTTTACTTTTCAGATAAAGTATTAACATAAAAATAAAGTGTGAAAGCAAGGCGAAAATTTCCTAAAGCCAAAAGGAACTCTGTTTTCACTTAAAGTAATGACAGAAAAATGTTTGAAATATCACGAGGACCATGGGTGTGATTTTGAAAAGTCATTACGCAAACTAGAAAGAAAAATGTCTTCGTTTGTAATAGCTTTCATATCGATTTTTAGAGATGCTAAGTTCCAGAAATAGAGAGTAAGTAGCCATCTATTTGGAAATAACATTTAACTTTAGAAGAACACGTTGGTTTGCTAAGTTAGAATTTGCAAGCACAATAGCCATTTTTTTCTTCTTTTCACTTAAGTTTAAAAGAAAATTCGATGCACTGGGACTATAACGATTTCAAAGGACTATAAACCAAGAAGAAAAAATGATCTGCAATGACATGATCTGCACGAGTTTTTGTGCAATACTTATATATTTAAATATCCATGTAATGGGTTTTTATTCAGGATATTTTTTATATACCTATATACTTCCTATTTGTATTTATTTTTTAACGTATTGCATTACAATATTAATTAATTGATACAGGAGTGTAAACAAATGCAAACCGGTTTCATCCGATTAAAACCAATACAGCTATATAGAGCATCACCTGATTATTATAATTTTACATAGAATATTATAGTGCTCCTAATAATATAGCCAGGGACTTCATAGCAAGACATTGAAAGAGCATTATGTAAATATCAGATACAAAAATGTAATCTTAAAATAAACTATTATGTAAAGTTATCCATGTATTCTCCCAAGTTTCATCCTATTTTGTTGTGTTTTAAAATCTTAATAGAAATAAGCTATATGAAACTGTTTAGTTTAAATTAAAATTGTTCCAGCTCGCTTCCCTCACCGACCCTCTAATTGTTAAGGAAGCGTTTTCTCGATTTATCAAATGTACTTTCGAATCGAAGTTCAATAAAAAAAGAAGAAAAACTTTTAAGACTGTGTTCCAGATATTTTAACCAGAAATTTCAGTCGACTATATGAAATAAATATTTTTTTTGAAAAGATTAATTTAAAACAATTGGATATAGTTGTGCATTAGTTTTCAGTTTTTGCACAAAAATTACAAAGACGTCAAAATACAGAACGTTCGTTGGCAGCTCTTTATCAGAAAATAATAAATGACTCAAAATTCGGAAATGTTTTCTAAAACCCATTGCTGAAATAGAGAAAGATCAAAAATATTATTTGAAATACTTAATGAATGCAAGCGAATCTTAAGGGGGAAAATGTCTATATTTTTAAATAAGCTGCATCATTTTTCTACATGAAAGTCATGTTTTTTTTTAGTTTTCGTATTTTCTTAACAGTTTTTGGGAAAGTAAACTAATTTAACCACTTAATTGCTTAATTAAGCGATATTACTAATATCTTTAGCTCCGATGGTCGGAATTGAGTTGAAACAAAAATACATTTGTAAAAAAAATGACACTTTTATTCATCGGCATTAAGTATTAAGAATATTTCGGTAAACAAATTAGGGTTTAGAAATATTTTTTTTATCTGTTTTTGTTTTAATATATAAGTAAATGAATCTAAGAAGTTAAATGAAGCGGTAATTAAGCTCATTTGAGAATTTTTAGCTAATTGTTCTGTTTCGGTTTGTTTTTTTGCTTTACTTTTTAGTGACAGAAATAACTTGCATTGTTTACGAATTTAATAGAAACTGAAGGTATGCTTCAATGGACGATAAAGGAACAATAACGCTACCTCAGAAAAATAAATAAATAGATATTTATCTGAAATAATAAATATATTGTATTGTACGAAATGTACAGTACCTGGCCGTGTTATTAGACGCACTGTAAGACTCTGTGTAAAATTATAATTATCAGGTGATACCTTCATACAGCTTTACTGTTTTTACTCGGATGCATTTGTTTACCTTCGTGTATCAATGGGTAAACATTGTAATGCAATACGTTAAAAATAAATACAAATAGAAAGTATATTAAAAAATCTCCTGAATAAAAAAACCCATGACATGTATGTTTGAATATAAAAGTATTGCCTATAAACTCTTGCAAATCATGTCAGAGCTTGTCTTTTTAGAGTTGTGGGAAGAGTAGATATCGACAATGTCAATCTTCATCTGTAAAAAGGTACCCCCAACATAGAATCGAGTAAACGTGCCTTACATTACTAGTGAATTGGATTTATATTTTTGTAGTGGTAGACACACTACAGTACTCCCCCACAATTTCATCTGTGATGGAATTCGATGAATGGGATACCACTAGTAGATTCATGACTGTTTTGTGAGAAGCCGGGAGAGTTGTATTAAAATGACCATACTTTTTAGTGCTGATTGTGAGAGATGTATTAAGTTCACAGTTGTGGTTGCTCCTGTGCTGCCGTTAGCAGTCGAGTGCATACAGGCGGACGTTATGTGTGATCGAGACTGAGTGGCAACAACGCGAGGAAGTGGATAATGTCACAGTTTGATAAATCAGCTGGAATCAAAATCAATCGGTCTGCTGCGTTCTCTTTAGGTAACTAAAATTTATTTTTGAAAAAATCTTTCAAGATTAAAATTGCATTTTTAAACTACTGACTTATTTAAATTTTTTCCTCAGACTGCATCGTGTTCGGTCAGAAAATTCTAATTATTTGGAACATTTTTTAAGTTATCGTTTTTTAGAGCAAATTGTTCTTTGTTGACTAGCATTCATACTTATCCTGAAAAAATTTAACTGGTTACCTGGGCAGTATGCATTTATATTACATTTCTATCTCTTTCTGCGTTTTTTTTAAAAATCTATTTTTCAAAATTGCAAACACTTCTTGGTATGCATAGGGATACCTTTCTTTTTAATTATTATGTCATGAAACATTCTATAAAGTTGTAATAATTAAGTTTTTGAGTATGAGATGTATTAATATTAAAATAAATCTAATAAGTACCAAAATGCTTTTAATACTTAAAATTTTAGAAACATTAAGGAAACTGCTTAATAACATTTTGAAAAAACAGTATGAGACACTGAAAATTGCCCTTATTGATGACTTTATTGCCAACAGTGAACGATTTTCTATCGTTCAATAAGCAATACACATTTGTATAAATAGGAATCGTGCTACATATCCATATTAACAACACCTCAGTAAAAGGCAAAATGTCTTTTCAAAGAAATATTGCTTTAAAAAGACATTTTGTACATGCGATGTTGAAAATATAGTACAGATAACAATTTCTAATCTTTTGACGTCAGCAATTATGTCGTACATTCGATACGTTAAAAAAGTTAAATTAGTTTTTCTGCGGCAGCGCAATAGTGAGAAAATGGCAATGCAATTTTCAGTCTCTTTTCATTTATTGATATTTTATACTCAATACTATTAGCAAACTAAATGAAGGATATTTACTCATAAACCGCATTGTTAACGATGTAGAAAGTGTAATTCCAAATTCAGCCACGTTGTAAGGCATCTGGCTGGAGCTATTTTTGTTATTAAAAGCTTCCCCGATTATCCCGAGTTTACTCAGGTACGTATACATCGCAAATATTTATCATCCCGAGAAAACACGAAATTAGCAGAGTTTGTTAGCACATTTTGTTTTGCCACGTTTTTACTCGGTCAGAAGCAAAAAAACATAATCTGCTGTGATTGGAAGTTTGATAAGTTTTATTTGGAAGTTGGACTGTCGGACTGCACACGTGTTTTGTGTGATTGTATAGACGATGGTTGCTGAATTGACATAACAATAAGAGTTAAAAAAAATGGCGTATTCCTTCACTGACATTTGAAAAGTATCACTTTATGTTGTACCATGTTTTAAGCACTACCATACTAATATTTAATGTTTTTCATTGGTCCGAGATAACTCGGAATAGTATACCGATTTTAAATTAAATGTTTCTTACACGCAAAAAAAAAATAATCAAATGTCAACCTAAAACGTGTGCATTATGTTTTGTTTTATTTCCTTGTATTTATTAATAAAATTAAAAAAATATGTTGATTTTCTGCTTTCTTTTTTTTTCAAAATTACATTTGTTAGCTTATTTTTTTAAAAAATATTAATCATTGCATGAGCTATTAGAAGTTACCATATTTTTCTGTGGCAACACAGCAATGACGGTCCATGTCTGATGAGCGTATCAATTCGCAACCCATATTGTTAACGACATAGAATATTTAATTAAAATTTAGCCACTAGGGGTCAGTGAAAGATATCTGGCTGGAGCTATTTTTGTTATAAAAATTACATTTGTTCTCTTATTTCATTCCATAAGCAAATAAAAAATAAAGTAATATTGTAATACTGTAGTTATTGAGGCTATGGTAACATTTTGTAATATGATGCTGTTGAACAGAGAATGTTTGTTTGGCAAAATTTAGCATCTCACAACTTAAATTATTATAGTAGTTGTTAAAAGCCACAGCTTTGTTTAAAATATAAATTTTGCCTACGCTCTGTGTTTTCGAATTAAAAAAAAATAGTACGATTTTGAACAAAATTAAGGTTTAAAAATATCTTTCTTTAAATAAACATTCATTTTCCTTTTCCCATTTTCTATTGTTTCATTTAAATCCGGATTGCCTATAATTTTATCTAATTTCACTGAAGGTTTAGAACACGTAGTAATAGTAAACATCATTAAAAGAAAAATACCTACCCTATCCTCCACAAAAATAGCAGACAACAAATAATTTTGCGAATGTAATGCCCGATTACAAGTATACTTTATTTTCGATTAATCCTTATCTTATTATCATGTTATTGCTCTTTAATTCTTTTTCATTCTTTTGAAATGCACAATTTAATGGAAATATGTTTTATTTGAGCATTTAGAAAAAGGAGTAAGGCTAAAAGAGATAAATAATTTAACAATATGTGTAAGCGGAATATTATGTAACAGCTAAGGACTTCGCGTTTTGAGCATCAATGACTCAGGAGGGTTCGAGTTCGATCCCGGCGATGGCTGGTCGATACCGCATCAGGCTTGCATCGACCACAGTGAAATATCCTCAGTGGAAGACGGATCCCTTCGCCGTCTGGCTAATCATGGGAGATTCTCGTGGTCTTCTTCTACAAGTGACGCAAATGCGGATTAGTTTCATCAAAAAGTTCTCTTAATATTTGATTCAGGAGTTTCCTTGTCTTCTGGATTGGGTTCAAAATGACAAGGCCGCGTACTTGAACATGAGTAGTCGCAAACCCTGAAAATTGGGTCGGCTGTTCAACGAAGGTTATAAAATAAAATACATTCTTTCTAGCTGTTGACAACTTCCTCTGCCGTTAGACTAACCGTTTATCATGTAATGGTACTGCAGTTTATCCCAAACAAAAATTCCACCGGGTACTCAAGTCAATTCATATACATGACTAGATTTCCCTCGTCTTTTGAGTTTTACGAAAAAATTAGATTAAAGAGTTAAATATTAAAAACCACACATGCTTACAAATAATCTAATAATTTAACATCGATCAATTATTAGATCAATTATAATCGATCAATTATTAGATCAATTATAATCGATCAATTATTAGATCAATTAAAGATTCTAGGAGATTTCAAGATCCTAGGTTTAAATAGAAATAAAAAAAGTTAAATTATTGTCCCCCAGAGATCGATTACAAAACCATTTCAAATTTCTTAAATATAATATTCATCTGTGATAACATTTTTAACCGCCATATTTCAGAAACTTTACGAGTATTTTGCAAGAAGATGTTGCTATTTCAAAAAGGCTTATAAATCTTACAAAACTTACGCAAGAAGTTGCAGTTTTCAAAATATTTAATTCCCATGGTAAACATAAACAGATGTGAAGCTTATGTATTTATTGGTTCTTTCCTTTTTTTTAAAAAAAAAATTCTTACTATCTTTTCCCTGTTTTCAGCATCTCTGGCTTCTTCTTACGTTTGGTTGAAATGTGCAACTTTATTTCTAGACTATGAATAGAAAGAAGTTTTTTAGACATACCAAAGAAATCGATATACAAACCACCCTCCCTCGAAATCTCCCATAAAGATAAAATAAATATTTAATATATATATATATATATATATATATATAGTATAAATTTTGAAAAATGATTCGTAACGAGATTGTGATGATTCGTAGCAATTGGACTCTAGTGATTAGGGTTGCGATGTAAAAAAATTTCTAAAATTTTCATACGGCAAAATTTCTTTTTGTACCATGATTTCACACTAAAAAGCACTCAAATCATGCATGCAAATCACCGTGCGTTCTTTTTTCTCTCCATCTTCGTCAGATCATGTTAAGCAGAACCCCGACATTTCGAGAACTTATATGCACTTTTCTTTATCTCTGCCGAGCGCTGCCGTTCATGTTACTAAAAATAACGCGTTTCATTACGTCACAGCTTTATATTTTACTGTATGGATGGTATGTCAATAAAGTGAGTAGTGTCAATCGAAAATGTCGGATAGGTTTTCGCTGTAACCGTCACCGTTAGAGCTCAATTTATATGAATTATTATGATATCGTGTTTGTACCTTTAAATAACACCATCTAAAATTTCCTTTTAACTGACTTAATGAATAATTCACTAGAGGTTTATTTAGACCTAGGCAAGTTCTTTTTTAAAGTTTTAATATTTTCAAATAAATACGAATTTGTGTTGGATACATTTGTTAGACAAACAAAAGAAATGGTGCAATCGATTTTGTTTCGATTAGTATAACTAGTGCATGATTATTACGACTGTAATTAATTAACAATTCATCATCATCATAGTTAGCCAGACAGCTCAACCTGGGCCAATGCTTTCCTCTGAATGACTTCTGATTTATCTTTGATCTCCAATTCTTTTCATTCATTGCAGAGAATCTCCACCGCGTCAGCCCATCTCAACCGCGTTCTTCCCCGCTTTCTTGTTCCAGTGGGTTTAAAAAGCAGTATCTTTTTTTATTGTATTGTCATAACTCATTCGAATCACGTGGGCCATCCAATTCATTCTATTTATTTTTATGCATTTAATAATATGGGGTTGTTTATCAATCTTGTACAGCTCAAAGTTAAATCTCCTTCTCCAGTTTTCATTTGCACCACCAAGTATTCTCCGCAAAATCCTTCTCACAAATAGTGCGATACAATTTTCCTCCAGTTTTGTGAGTCTCGTAGTGGACTGATCGTTAAAACACGGTTCTCAGCAGATCACCGAAGTCAAGCATCACTGGCTGCGGTCAGTGTGCGGGTGGGTGACTACTTTGATCAGTCTGGGACCGAGGGTGTGCGGTATGAGTCCTCGTTAAGCTGCTCTACCGTAAAATGCTCGACTTCGCATGTAGGTCGTCTGTCTATCGAAGCGGGGATGCCATCCCCTCTGCATAGTATCGAAATTGTGATGGCATGTCTTCGGATCATCCTCAGTTAAGTTTCCCAGACCGTCGCCAATAGCTTATTGGGCAGTTCTAGTGTGACGTAAATGAACTTCAGCTAGAACAACCAGTTTTGTGATTGTCCAAGCAGCAGAAGCGTAAGTCAAAACTGACCTGACAGGAATTTCGTAGATTATGAACTTAATAGTAAGCTTGATAAGTAATAAAAGTGCATAATTATTACGACCGTAATTAATTAAGAATTAATTAACAATAATAGGGAGAAATCTTTTACTTTTTTCAGTACTTTCTTTCTAATGTGCGAAGTAATTATTCCTTTTCTTTAAAAAAAAACTCCTTTTTTTCAAAACAAACTTTTTTTTAATAAAAAAAAAATAACGCACCACTTTCTTTAAAACATCCTCCATAGTCAAAAAGAAGTTGTATTGGTTATCGGCAGCTATCAAAATTACCTGTTATTAATGTATCAGATTTTCTTTTGAGACTAGAAAATTGCGCATTCCATTGATTATTGGCTCCATCATAAATAAAGGAGGCAGGTGACAGCCTCTTTTTGTGTATTGACAGGCGACAACGATATATTGTACAATCATTAATCTCTCTCCAAGCAGTAGTTTTCGATACGCAACTACAGCCACTTTTTTTCACCTTGAATACCTTTACTCGAGAGCGCTTGTTTAATTCCGAATTAATCCCAGCAGTTCAGTTTAGAGGAAATTGAAATCTGTATAGGATATTGGATCTCGTTTTCTTAAATTTTTATTCTTCTAGTAAGTATAAAAACAAATTTGCCGTCTACCTTTTTATTTGATGTTAAAAAGACGCCAATTATAAGGTCAAGTATGAAATGTGTAGGTTGGATTCATCAATTTTTAGATCTTACAGTTCCTGGCCTTATTGATTAGATGCACTATAAGATTCTATGCAAAATTATAATTACTAGGTGATACTATACAGCTTTATTGTTTTTGTGCGACTGAAACCGGTTTGCATTTGCTTACGTTAGTGTAAGAATGAGTTAAATTGGACGATATATAATATGTATTCGACGATTGGATACATTAGACGATATATTTTAGAAATATAGAATATTTATTATATCAAGCATTATATTAGTACTAGTGGGCTGTGCTCCCTGCTCGCTGACCCTCGCCAACCCCGTAAAATTGCTACGCATTCCTATATGGTTAGCTTCGCCAACCAAGCTCACTTCGCTCGCTCCTATCTTAGGTACATTTCAAATGCACAAAATTCTAAGAATTCAAAACAATTATTCAAATCCATATAACAACTTTTTTTTAAAAAAAAAATATTACATCATTTTAGTAAATACTAAGTCATTAAAATAAATTTGAGTTCAAATAAATGACATGTAATTCGTTAAACCTATTAGAAATGTGCTATAGTATAAAATCTTAAAGAGTAACAGCACGACTGAGACTCATTTTTCAATGAATAACTAATAACAATAATAAAACAAATAAATCAAAAATCGTCAAATAAATTCGTAATATATAAAGTCGTGAAAAAAAGCGTTCTCGACAAAATACTAAAACAGAGATCTATCGACAAAGACTACTCACTTCTGTCTAGCTTAATAGTATGAGATAGCCGCAACTGATAATGCTCTCTCTGGTTATTTCAGTTTCCGTTTATAAAAGCGCTATATGTTGAGCCACCTAAGCTAGATTTGGCATGCGACATTTTTAGCGACAATCATGGGTCGATTTCCTAGCGTTGCCATTCGGGGAGTAGTAATGAGGCTTTTTTTTGTCGCCGTGTAAGAGAAATATATATATAGATATTATAATGATTAGGCCCCATTATTAAACACGCGGTAGTGTCTTAATAATGACATGTTTTGCACGAGTTTATAAGCACTACTTTTGTATTGAAGCATTCATCTACTTTCTATTTCTATTTGTTTTCACCGTGTTGCGTTATATAACGTTAACCAATTGAAACTCAAACATAAACAAGTGTAAATCGGTATCAGTCGCATTAAAAGCAATACAGCTGTATAGTATTACCTGATAATTATAATTTTACACAGAATCTGATAGTAGGTCTAATAATATGGCCAGGGACCGTAAATTCCGTAACATTTTAAAAAGAAACAAAAACCAATTCCGAAAGTGCTTTAAAACTGGCCTTCCAGCTATTACTTCCGTCAATCAGAGTTTTATTGCACTTGTCCGAACATACTCTCACCTCAAAGTGAAGAAAAAAAAATGTATTTATTCAGATTATGGTAAATGAAGTTGTTTCTTACAAATGTGAATGCTATCAACCAACTTTTTTTTTCTATACAAATTTCATACCTAATGACTGAATTTATTTAAATGAAAGAATTCCGCCATCTTTGCTCACTCAGCAGACCTCCTCATTGCTTTGCTGTCATTTTTGTTCCTTAGCCTGAAACAGATAGTGTCATTAAACTATTCCACAGTTGTAATTGTACCGTGAGCTGAGAATACTAGCTCAGGTCTGTTTCATACTTTTAGTAAACATTTCGTGCACTTCGCTAATAGTATAATTAAGAAAGCAAAAACCTTTTAATGTAAACCTAAAAAGATTTTTATTGCGGTTAACGTTGAAACCTTCTAATCTTAAAACGAGATGTGTGGCAATCTGCTCTATTCTACCCACATCACCCCCAATCCAAAACTTTGGAAAATAATTCTTTAATAATTAATTCTAATAAAATAATTCTATAATATTTCTCTAATAGAGAAAGGTAAAATTTTTTTTGACTTTGTTATGGGCTTCAAGAATCAATATATGCTATATTAACAGCTTCCCTTACCTGTTCTTTCGAAAAGAAAATGTAACAAATCGACATATTTTTTTATATTTTATTAATAAATACGAGGAACTAAAACAAAACATAATACACAACTTTTAAGTTGACATTTTAATTTTTTTATGTGTAAAAAACATTTAATTTACCGTCAGTTTACTATCTCGAGTTATCCCGGGCAATTAAAAAAATTAAATATTAGTCTTTGTATAGGTTCACATCTTTATAATCTAAAAAATCATCAGCATTACTTTTATTTCGTGCACGAACGTCATTTTTTATTCTGTTATTCTTACTGTATATTCAGCAACCATTGTATATACAATCACACAAAATACATGAACAGTTCCACAATCCATCAGCTAAACTCTCCAACAAAACGTGGTAAACTTTCAATTACAGATAATGTTTTTTATTTCTTGTTTTTGTTTCCAGCCCGTGATAAAACAAAACGTACTGGCAAATTCTGCTACGCCCGAGTATTCTCGGGATAATAAATATTTGCAATATATCCATACCCGAGTTAACTCGGGATCATCAGGAAAGCGGTTAAGAATGGGTGTTAAAAATAATGTCTGCAACAGGAAATTTTGTAGATTTTGTTTTTTTACGCGAAGCAGCAATCTAAAATTAATTGGTTGGCTGAACAAAAAAATATTTTCTCAACCCTTTGCACGAATAACTATTATTTTTGGGCCGGGATAGCCTGGTCGGTATGGCACTGGGCCCATGTCCGAGAGTTCGTGGGCTCGAACCCCTGCCGGCCGAAGACTCCCCGTGTAGTAAAGTAACTGATGCACGTTAAATCTCTCGAGTCACAAAGTCCTCCATGTTCCCATAAAAAAATCAATACCTCTGGGGGTACTGGATTGGAGATCGATCGTTCTCTGATTCAGGTCAAAATTTCAATCTGTGGATGAATGAATGGATGTATGAATGGATCCTCCTTATAAACGGGTGAGACGTATGGTGAGGTAGAAATCGAATTCTTGGCCATAGATGGCGCCACTGGAAAACAAGAACAATCACACACCCTCTGCCTAAACAGGCATACGTCAACAACAATTATTATTTTTAAATAAAATACAAAAAAATTATATGTTTCTTTAATTTCATCTAGAGTTGAACAAAAAATTATTGCAGAGATCGGGAAGACGAAGAGGAGGCTCCATATGATACAATACCTTTAAAAATGATAGAATAGATATCTAATGAATTTATACAGCATGATTAAATACTTTTAAATAAGTTTCAATGTGCCCATTTGAAATTGCTTAAAATACTTGCTTCATTTACTAATTGCATGCTACTTAATTTCAAATTAAAAAGAAATAGTAGTCGTTACTTTCTGCTAATATTATCTGCTTAAAATAAAAATTCTTCAGGTCTTTCACCAAGAGTTCTGAGACTGTTACAGTCTACAACGGCACTAAATGCAAATAACAAGAAATTAATTAATGATTTCATTCTGCTTTCGAGTGTGGACTCGTTAAGGTTCTGTCAAATGTTTGAGAATACTAATTGTTTAGAACGAGATATTGGGTAAACAGTAAGCATATCTCTTTTAATGAGATCGGTTAAAAGCTTTAAACTCAGTGTTCCTGATTATAAATTAGTTGGTTCGTAACTGTTTGATGCTTTGTCATTAAAATATCTGAATCTCATCAGTTTTGATGATTTGAGATTACTAACCGAAACGGAGTTGGGGTTATAAATTATTAATATTAACGAACGGTATATGTGATATTAATAGATAGCGAAGGAAATGTATCAGCAAATCGTGAATGAAACAGATTATAACATGATGGAGAATATGGATTATAACAAAAATAATCTTTTCAACCAACTTACCAATTTGTTGGGAAAAAAATGCAAAAAATCAACCTATTTTTTTATTTCATTAATAATACAATGAACTTTTTTTTTAATGGCGGGGAATTTGGGAGGGGGGTCCTATTGGCCACAGAAATGCCAGAACTGCTACTCTCTTCTCGCACCTGTGGCGAAATCACGACGGTGGAGCAGCGTCGCCCACGTCACACAACCACAAACCCGTTTATAGGGCGGATCACATTCACACAACCACACACAAAGGAGAAAGGACATAAAACACAGAGAGAACGAAACACCCATGCCCTGAGCAGGAGTCGAACCCGCGACCAGCGGCACCGCAGTCAGGCACGCTAACCTCTGGGCCACCAGTTAGGCACAAGGAATAAAACATAATATACGAGTTCTAAGTTGTAATTTTAATTTTTTTATGCGTAAAAAATATTTAATTTACCATCAGTTTACTATCCCAAATTATCTCGGGCAAATGAAAAAAAATTAAATATCCGTCTTTGTATATGTTATATACAAAGACTTTATAATCTGAAAAATCATCTGCCTTACTTTCGCTAGCGAACGCCATTTTTTTTAACTCTTTTCTTCTATGTAAATTCAATGGTCATCGTATATACAATTGTACGAAGCACGTCTGCAGTACCACAAATAGCAAAACTCCCCCCCCCAAAAAAAAATTGCCAAACTTCCTATCGCTGCAATTATTATTATTTTTTGTTTTGCTTCCGAGCGAGTAAAAACGTGATAAAAAAACGTATTGACGAATTCTGCTACCCCCGAGTTTACTCGGGATAGTCATAGAAGCAGTTAAAGTTATTATAAACAGCCAGAAAATACATGAAGATTCCTTTGAATCAAGGAAAAAAAAGCTGAAATGTAAAGAAAAATAAGAATCTATAAAATTAAAACGCTTCTGACAGAACAATTGATATTTTTTTTACATACTTTCAAATGAATGCTAAGAATATATATTTTCATTAGAGATTTCAGATCAAAGCATTAAAGATTTATTCTGTCAAGCCGACACATCATTCAGACTTTGATGTGAGTAATAATTACGATTTCAGATATTTATAAATTAAATAATTGTCTTCTGTGACTTTCATGAATTTGACACTTCGTTTAGCGTCATTCCATGAAATGACATATTCATAAACTATTAATTTATACTCAGTACATTTAGCGAATTCCCTCACAGATAAACTGGTAAAATTTCCGGATTGAATCGTAATTAACGTTATTATTTAATAACATTTCTGTTTTTTAAAAAAGAAACAATAATTTAGGAAATAAAAGCAAAATATACCGTATTTAAATTATTCGTATGCTAACTATTTACCGGAATTTCTAAAATTATAATTCTTATTACCAAACATTTGGAAAACTTACAAAACTGAAAAGTAAGTTTAATCGAATAAAGGGTTTTTTTATGCTTTGCTTTAAGGCAGTGTTTCCCAAAGTGTGGTACGCGTAACTCCAGGGGTACTGGGAAAGTGGGGGTACGCGTTCTTATGAGAAATATCTTGCAACAAACGGAAATTTCAAAAAATTGTATTAAAAAACAGAGCTAATCTTGAAAATGTACGATTACGTATTTTTCCATTGGATATTTTTTGCAGAGTTAACAGTAAATAATTGGTGGTGTCAACAGCCAGTTGTGATTTTTAACTTTTTTGCAATTTTTTATAGTAAAAAATACATTAATTTTTTTATGAGTGGTACGCAGCGTTACGAAAAATTTAGAAAAGGTACATAAAAGTCATAAGTTTGGGAACACTGTTCTAAGGTATCATGCTAAAATTATAAAATTTTACCACTTTTACGAAATTTTAACGCAAATTATGAAACAATATTTTATTGTTAAATTTAGCAAAATCATTACCAAAGCGTTTCGGTAAAAATGATCGTGTTTTTTGGCATTTCTTCTATGGGACGACCCTATTTTGATAGTTTATAATCATACTTTTTTTCTCAGTGCAAGAAACCTGAAAATTGTAAGGGCTCCGTTTTCGAAGCATGGAAAACAGGGCTTCCATTAACACACAAGTTGAGAAAAATGAATCTCTTAGAGTCACAGTGGCTCGAGGTATAGAGCTCACAATGAGGTATCCCAGGTTCAAATCCCGTGATGGCTTGACCATACGCATTCTGGTTTTGACTCGCACTGCTAACAGAGCTGATGTAAAGTATCCTATGGGGTAGGAAAAAAAATTATAAAATTAATATTTTTATTTGCAAAATTTACGAAATCTGCAAAATTTAAAATTTTTTTAATTTTTTTAAAATTATTTTTATTGCAATTTACAAACGAAAATTGCGGAAACCACTTTTTTTGCACTTTATTGGATAGACCTAGTTAATCTGCAGATAAGCTAGTAAATCTGCAGATAAGCTAGTAAATCTACATATAAGCTAGTAAATCTGCAGATAAGCTAGTAAATATACAGATTATCTAGATAATCTGCTTTCGATTGTTATTTGTAACATATGTATAAATGATATACATTTGCATTCCCCCACATGAAAAATATTTATCTTTGACGAAAAATCTTTTTGTTTGCTTTTGTTAAATTGGTTAAACAATCTAATTAAAAAAAAACATTGAAATGAGTGTTTTTGACTCAAAACACACAACATTTGGAAATAACACTTTTCCATTCTATACTTTTAGATTATGATTATAATAACGCATCTTTGTACATAGAGAACAAAATTATTTGTTTATTCAAAAGTAAAGATATTTCCCATTTCTTCGTTTTATTTTCTAGTAATTTCAAAAAAGTAAATGAAAAACACCCAACTTACTACATCTTATTAACTTCGCAACGATTTATTTGTTTTATTTTTAAGAATATGCTAAGAACATGTGTTAAGATTCCTGCACGCAAAAGGCAATCGATACGAAATAATGGGCGTATGCTGGGAAGGAGAAAGAAAAAAAAAAGATTGCATAATTTATAACTGCATTATGTTATGTTATGGTCACTGGTTGTAGTGTTAATGATCTTAGGCTCGCAACATCAATTTACTCGGTCCTTTGAATTTGACCAGATTTACATCTACTAACTACTCCTACACTAATCTGTGTGTGAGAGAAACTTTCAAAGTAGTTGTTTTGTTCTTGCACTTGAAGCATTTTTGTTTAACAAATAATCCAGTGTTTCAATTTTTTGTGTGCAGGTATAATTAGATAAATAGCGTCGTACAAGTTCAAACTGCATGATTTCGTTTTTCTTTTAACAAATAACCACTATTTGAATTAATTTTTATAAAAAATGTCTTACGTGAGTTTTTACCAATACATAAACAGATACCACATCAACATTAAATTAAAATTGGAAACGCATGAATTGTTTTTGTTTTATTTTGTATTTTATGATTAGAAAATAAACCTTAATATTATAAAGTAATATAGTTATATTGTAATTCTAATATAGTTACATGGTAAGTGTATTAAAATTATAATTTAACATTCTAGATTTATTAAATGTGCGTTACATTGTTATATTTTAATAATCTTGGCAAGGTTTACATAAATACAATTGTAAAGATTATTTTATTTATCAATTATATAATTTTTTTAAAATTATATATTTTCGAGCCGTGGTGGTTTAAGGATAGAGGGTTCGCCTCCCAATGAGGCGATCCGGGTTCAAATCCCAGACATGACTGGTCGATACGAATTCCGCACCCAACTCGCACCGACCACAGTGCTGGTGTAAAATATCCTCACTGGTAAACGGATCATGGGCTAGAGTCCTCTTGACGTCAAACTCACCGAGGGAGGTTTTCGTGGTTTTCCTCTCCATGTAACGCAAATGCGGGTGAGTTCCATAAAAAAAATATCCACGAAGACAAACTTCTAACAATAGGGCAATGAAGGCAGTAAAAGAGGCTATCATAGACACCAATCTTACGTCAACATATCTGGGATCGTATATTAAAATAATGAAAAAGAATTAATTTTAAATTATTGGCAGCACTTCCGGACTTCATCCAAGTATGGAAGAATGAATTTCTTCCAAAGGTTTCTTTCAGGAATAGTAAATGGTCTATAATGTTCATAACTGAGATCCTTTACCGTAATATGTAAACCAAACATGTTAACATAGTATGTAACATCATATGCAATAATACATATGTTAATTAACATACTTCAGGAAAAAACATCGAACTATTAAGTTCCATTATGGGAAAATCCAATTATTATTTTAAAAGATATTCTGGGTTTTTATTATTTAATTTTCCGCACTCTACGTTATGTAACTATGCAATAGAGGGTTGTTGGTTTTAACTAGGCATAAGGATAAAAAAGCAAAGTTGTTCATTTTTATGGATTATTCAGATATTGCAATACCAGGAAAGCACTATCTTTTTTATGTAACTAAATTATTATTTTCATTCGAAATTAGAGCATTTTATCGCAAAATATATTATGCTTCAAAATTCAGAAAATTTCTCAGGAAAGTTATTTTGCATGCATGCTTAGCTTTGTAAAAAGAAGGTCGTGTTACCCATATTTAAGGAGTCATCAATCATTTCTGCTGAATAATTAAGGAAATAATATATACAACAATAGAAAAGCTTGTTGATGCACTTTAATAGGGTTTAATGTTTCCGCGAACTGCATTTTATTTAGAAAAGTATGATATTAGTATCATTAATCTCAATTTATAAAATTTAAAGTAGTTTTATTAAGCTATTCTTAAGTTATATATTTCCGTGTTAGTTTTAAGTTCTTAAGGGTTCACAGTATCCTTGCAACATTTTTTTAAAAAAAATAGGTATTAAAAAATAGATATAATCATTCATTTTGTGGATGCTTTACAGCCTCATTTAAATTATAATCAATAATTTTTCTTAAAAAATAGTTAAACTGTTTAATTTTTTTAAAATGTAAAAAAAAAAAAATTCTAAATTTTTAAATTCTTAGGGCTTTTTTATTTTAACATATTATTTTTTTTTTAAATTTTCTTAGTGCTTACAATATTCATTTCAACAATTTTGTGCATTCATTTGTTGATCTATCAATTAGAAAATATCTTATAGATTATTTTGTTGTAGTAGTAAAAAAAAAGTTTAAAAATTCCTGTTAGGTACATATAACTTGCAGTAAAAATTGTAATACCTCATAAAATGTTTATTCCATGCGCAGTTTAAATAAGTGTATTTATACTTAAGATAAAAATGTTTATTTCAAAGCTTTATCTTAAATCGAACAAATTTCTAAGGGATTTAATTAAGATTAAAACACAAAATTATCATCTATGAGAAAAATCACTTTAAAGTCTGTCTTCTGATCAAGTTTCTGTTTTAGTGCAATCTAAAATCATTCGTAACTTTTTTCTAAAATGTAGATAGAGAGATCAGTTTTCAGTGCATTCGATATAGTTTGCAGTTTTATTATAAGTAATAAAAAAATATCGATATTTTGGTCATTTTTTGGGTACTGCGACCCCTTAATTTAGTTGATGTGCGTGTATATGAATGAGTGTATGTGTGTGTGTGCATAATGTGCGGGTGTAAATGATGTAAATGACCTCAAGAATGAGTTCATTCACACATTTTAATTAAGCTATATTAGAAATATTTTTTTTACTAATTTAAAATTATAAATAATTAAATGTTTCGTTATTTTCATACAATCAAGGTTTTATGTTTAAGATTAGATTCCTCATGAAATTTTATTAATTTAATTACTTATTAAAATAGATTAAATTTTCTTTTCTTGACAATAAAAGTTGCTTCCACTTTTTAAAGGTAACACCTTATTCCTTGTTCTTTTTGCCGAAAAATAATTAATTAAAAACTAAAAATAATTTTTACTTTGTTTTAAACTACACGTTTGAAACAAAACTGTAACTATTGATCTACCCACACATTGTAAATAATATCCAATAATGCTATAAAAGAACTAAAGATGTTTTTATAAACTACTAATATCAACTGCACTTAATTAAACTAGCTTAAATAGAATTAGGCTGACAACACTATTCGAACGCAAACAAAATAAAATGCAATAATAAATAACGTTTCAAATATGTGGAAAATTAAATCTTGCTATTACTTAAAACACCCACGCAGAACAAATTGCTTGAATATAAAGAATATTTAAACAAACTCGTAGTTTAATTCTAAGCTTCAATATGTGTTTGTTAAGTATCCAAAAATAGCAACTCATGAAGAAAGAGATACCAAAGAATACTTTCGAGTTATAATCATGTGAAAGGGTTTCATTAACGTTGACTGTTTCATAACAGCAAACGTTTATTAAGTTTTTATTTAACAAACAATCTTGTTTAAAAGGAATGTCTTGAGATTTTTGATTTATTAGTTTGTAATTATTTCAAAATTGTATGTAAATATCTTTTGGTAGGATGCCAACATACGATGTTCATTTGTAACTTAATGACATCTTTGTTTTTGGTGACATACTTTCGAGGATATTTTACTAAACATTCTGGATTGAATTTTAATGGGTATACTTCTGTTTAAATCAACCATGGGGAACCTCTGAATTGCGTTTTACCGCTGTTTGGCGATCTGCCAGATTATTTGAAGATGATTTTTCATCAAATATTTAAAAGATAATGAACATCATGCATTGCGTAAATAAAATTATATACTGTTGCTTGTCTAAATTATTCAATTGACTGTTTTTGTAAAGGAAAAAAAAACATAGAGTATCTAGTTCATTTCTGTTATCGTTACTTTGGTAATCAGTTAAAAGTAACTTTTATGCACTAGACTTAAAGCTAATTTTTAAAAAAATCCTCAGAGATTTTAGAGTTGTTCAACTCCATATTCGGATTGGTAGCATACCACATTTTTTTTTACAGTATAGAACACAAACGACAAAGTCTACTCCCTAAACGTGTCTTAATTTTTAAGCAAACATATTAAAGGAATTTTGACATTTAATGAAAAAATATGAAGAAAGATAAGAGTATTGAACACATATTTTGCTGCATTTATTCAGATATTTAATCTTTCATAATTTGGTAATGGCGATTTTAAATCTAAAACTATTCTTGCTCCTACTACTCTACACATGGTTTTAAATGACGTTAATAGTATTTTTTGACGAGCTTAAAAGCGTTACATACAGCACATTATCTCATATCTATTATCTATATATTATCTCATACATGTAACGATGAACTTCTAGGGAAGTAAGAGCACGTCATCAGGATTAAAATTGCATCTAAACCCCATGTCCGGAATTGTTGTTTTATGCGACTAGAGACGATTCCCAAGTATAACCTGTTCAGAAGCATGAAAATTGAATTTGAAGTAATTGGCAAATCGAAATTGAAGCAAATTGGATTTGATGTATTTGGTAAAAAGTAGAATGGTTTGCATTTAGAAGAAGGTTCATATTCTGGAATAAAATTTAACGTCTTGAAGATAAGAGAAGATATAGGGTTTGAAAACCGATTCAATCTGATGAAAGTGGACGGATATTCACAACCAAAATGGCGTCGTCTTTGATAAATGTTTTTTTTTCTTTTTTGAATTGTGTGAGAAAATACATAATACAATAAAGGCTCGTTGCAAGTTGGTTCATTTTAGTAGAAGATGCTTGAGCGTTAAACGCGTGTGACCACTGGGCAGTATTATTTCATATTTAAGTGGAAGAGGCGCCTCATTAAAGGATTTTTTGTTATTTGCTTCAGTACTCCACTCATTTTGCCTGTGTGAAAGTAACTTATATTCTTTAGTATTTTAGATATCTGATAATATAAGAGGAATACAGGTTAAATTGTGTGCGTATTTGGCAGCTCTGTAAGCCATTAGAAATAAGAAAAGGTAAAATGAGAGAGAAAAAGAGGACAGATCGCTCAGAGCGCACCAACATTGGTGTGCTCGTATGTGTGAGTTTGGTGTAAGATTATTCAATTTTAAATGTTTAGATTTAAATTATACATTTTAATTCTTTCAATGAACTGTCGATTTTGAGTTTACCTGTCATTAATTAAACGCAACACGATTACTTGACTCAATTTCTAAGGCTTGTGCAAAAGTACAAAATACATCAAATACGGAGGGATTATGACACCATAGTTTTTACACTGTTCGTTTCAATGGGCCGGGTCTGATTTTTCGGAAAAGACGGTTACTCTAGGAAAAAAATAATAGAATGACCCTAAATTAAAATGATAATCCTTTTTTAAACATACGTTATACAATTATGATAACTACAATCTAGTTGAAATTCGTTTATTCGTTCGTGAAATTCGTTCTCACGTGAAGTTTAAAATAAATACAATTTTGAAATTTTCTGCTTTGCATAACCTAATCTATTTATTAAGCTATTGAAACTAATAATATGGAGCAAAGCTTATTATGAAACTTACAAGGAGTAACAGTTTTGACATGTTTTGTTATATCTTTCATATTAAATTTTTTTTCTCCCTTTTTTACATAGACATACTTTTCTATATGTGGAGCCACATATATTTTGTAAAGCTAAACTGTTTTATTTATTTATAAAAAATATTTCTCATTTAATATAAATTTTATGCTAGCATTAATTAAAAAAAAATCCTTGAAAATGCTTCCTTAAGATCTAAAATAACCCAAACCACTTTACTTTACAGATAGATACTTTGTTTGATCACCTACAATACTCTATTGAATCTCCTGTGTTGTTTACAAATATTTACTTTAAATCTCCCTTCTGTATTCTGACAACAAATCTAAGTCTCAGAGCTATAATTAATTAAGCGTAAACTTGGATGAAATATCCATACAAGAGCGTCGAATTAATGTAGACACGGTGTTAAATAAGCTGATAAATCACTCGTTTTAGAATGTTTTCGTAAATGAAATCTGAATTCACCATTCAAACCAGGGAGACTAAAACCAATCTAACCAAATCCATCGTGATAATATTACCAGTGGGCGTTTCATTTTATCAAAGGAAAACCACGAGTCATTTTACAAATGAATTTAATTTGATTAGAATTGTTTTAGATAATCATTATTGTGCTAGCTCGCAAATATTTTATATTTTAAATTAAATATTTTTTTTAAAAATTTATATACGTAAATATATATATATATATAATAATATTAGAATATATTTTATCTTGCATGGATTTTCTGAATGTTAAGTTAATTTCACTACAGTTATATAACTGTCATATTATCCTTATTGTTTAATAGTATACATTTTACAACCAGCATTGAACAGCTGATCCATTTTTGTGCTTACGACTATCAATGTTCAAAACCGTCGCATTGTAATCTTAAAATTAGCCTAATAGACACGAGAGTTATAAGAGGGACCGGGATGGCCTGGTAGATAGAGCATGGGGCCTATGTCCAAGAGGTCGCGGGTTCGATCCCAGCCGGCCGTGTGCTGTAAATGGTGACTGCCTCTCTTCTCTCAGCCTTAAATCTGTCGAGTCACCAAGTCCTTGATGTTCCCATTACAAATCATACCTTTGGGGGTATTGATTCAAGAGTTTACTGGTCTTCTGGATTGGTTCAAAATTACATGGCTACAGAGCAGAACATTGGTAGTCATAAATCCAAAATTGGATCGTCTGCTCAATGACGGTTATAAAGTTAAAAAAAGAGAGATTTAGGATAAAGCATGGGCGCAAAATTGCTTTCATGGAAAACTCTTTGATGAAACTATCTCGTATTTACGTTACACGGAGAGGAAAACCTGACATCAAAGAGTTTCTAATGTACTTTCCGTCAACCATTGAGGATATTTTACGTCAGCACCGTGGTCGATATTGTTGCCGAGAGCAGAATTTGTATCAATCTGTCATTGCTGGAGTTCAAACCTGAGTTACCTTATTGGGAAGCTAGCACTCTATCAACAGCTCCAATAAGAAATATTGTGAAATATATACAGTATTAATGTCTAGACACTTGATATAAAAATTTATTTTGGCAATTTTTTTTTTCCATTTGCATAATTATTTTCTAAGCTAATTGCCAAATTGTTATTCAATTGTTTAAGTTAGTTTGTCCCTTTGATCGTCATATCATTGTGAGCACTGTTTTAACATTCTCTGCAAGTACAATTCTCTCATCTGTAGATGTATTTGTAGCTATATCAATGCCGCATCCCAACATTTTTTGATGAATTCATATCAGAAAACCAGAAAATTCCCGGGCGAACTTACTGTTGTGAAGGAGATTTTGTTTCAACTAACAACCTGATTTTTGCATTACAGGCAGACAAAACCGCCTCTCATGTTTAGTCTGATGTTACATTTACAAGTGATTCGAACTCATGATCCACGTGCCTCTGCGGATCGTTTGCATTAGTCGAAATGAACAGTTATTGCAAGGATTCGATTACCTTAGAACAGTGGTCGGCAAAGTGCGGCTCCAGAGCCGCATGTGGCTCCTTGGCTCCTTAAGTGCGGCTCTGGCACAAATATCCACGGAAGGCGCATTAATATTTCCATTAAAAAAAAAACTTAGTAAGGAAAAAATTACATCTTATTTTGATAAATTAAAATTCTTCTATAAATCGAGAACATGTATAATTTTTTGTTTAAGTTAAAAGATAGATAGGTAATTAGAATTTTATATTGTTGTGAAAATACGTAACGAACATCGAGTTTAATTTTTTTAGTTTTCGTAAACGTTAACACAAACCATGTACAAGCTACCGGCTTAAATTGTTCGTATGTTTTCGGCGTACTCCGGTGTGATACAAAGGTACCACAAACATGCGCGCATACTTTTTCTAAAGTAGTGGGGGTACAAATTGGCCTAAAATTAAAAACAACATACAGACCTGACTTACTCAAACTTTCCAAGGAGATGCAAGCACATTGTTCGCATTAATAAATATTTATTAAGTATGAAATTTAGTTTTATTTAGTGTACTACTTATTTAATGTAATAAAAGTTTATTAAACAAGCAGATTTGGCTCCTAACTTTTTTAAAAATTGTTGTAATGTTCATATTTGGCTCTTTGGCTAATAAGTTTGCCGACCACTGCCTTAGAAGAAGGCAAGCATTTTATATTTTTTCCCTTCTTTATGCAATTTACCTAACTCTTTGGTAATGGAAATATAATTTTATTGAAAAAAGTCGGACGTATGTAAAATAACTTGTCATAAAATGTAAAGCAACACACATATAGCTAAATGCGAGATGCAAATAAATTAGCTTTAAGATAGTTAAAAAGAGACTAAATTCATCAGCAATCCAGTCGGTAGTGTGGATTTATTATTTTCGGCTTGGATTCGATTCCCATTAGTATCTATCTGAACCTCACTTTCTTTAAGTGTGACCTAGTGGAATAATATATATATATATATATATATATATATAATTTTTTTGACGACAGGCTTTCGTTCATCACCTAGGAAGATGCCGGAAGTGTTGCTCATTTATCGATACCCCAGTGGGCACCTATGAAACTAAGTCACGAAGGCGAGCAACATTACATACGCCACACTGCCACAGATACCCGTTCATAGGGCGTGCCACATTCACACATTACACAACAGAGAACAGCACACAGGGATGAAAACATCCATGCCCTGCGCTGGATTCGAGCCCGCAGCCACTGGCTTCACAGTCAGGTACACTGATTGCTCGGCCAAATGGCCGCCCGTTGAGTAAATGTTAGTAAATTTACTTACATTTATTACATTTATTAAATTATTTGTTTCGGCAAGAGATTTTGATACTTGCATTTTTGCTATCTACTGTAGCAGTTTGTTATGTAAAAATCAGTAAATTCAGTTAAACTTATATTATTTAAAAATAATTGTTTTTTTTTTATTTACTTTAAAGGAAAACATGAAAAAATTGTATAAATCGAATAGAGTATCTTTTTTAATCGAAGAAATCGCTATTGATATTTTGATTAAGATGTTTTTTACTCAATAATCCACCAAGATTGAAAAATTGTGTCTGCATTCTTGAAAAAATTTTCTTATCAAATACCTTTTATCAAGTAGTAAATAATTTTTTAGTTACTATTTTAATCACCATCCTATAATCTTAATTAAATCCTTTTATGGGGCTCTAACTATATGTGATAAAGAAATACCAATTTTTACGATGCATTTAAAGAATTTTTTTTTTATTTAAAATTTATTTATGGATATTTTTTCTAACTGATTGCTTTAAAACTTTAAGTACTATAAGATGGAAAAAAACACTTTTTGCATTAATAAAATACACAAAAAAATCATATAAACGCATGAAAAATAATAATCACTATTAAGAAAATAAATAGTTTTTTTTTTGCCTATAATCTCCGTTTCTAAAATTACGAATTTGAAAAATAAAAATGAATAGATACTGATACATTTTTCATTTTCTAATCTGGTTAAAAATGTATAAGATCCTCTAAAAAAATAAAATGATAAATAAATTTTTACACTGCTGCTGGAAAAAAATTAAAGTAGGGCGATAATTTTGTAAATCCATTTTTTGGAGTTTTAAATCAAATCGTAGGAAAAAATAATGATTTTACGCGTGTTTTTCGTTCAATTTCATCTTGTTTAAGCTATTTATTATTTTTTATTCTTTCAAGGGAAAATGCTCTAATGAGTTTTTGATTACGTTTTTGAAAAATCCCTAATTTTCTATGTTTAGAAAGAAATCTTAAATCTTCAACCTTGAATTTCATTACGAGAAAAAGATTACCCCAGTCTATAAAATAATGCTTAAATCCTTTTCATTTTTGATCAAGTGTTAAAAGATTGCGAAAATTACAGATTTATAAAAAAAAAAAGTTGGAGCATAAATAAACTTCTTTTCTCCTTAATTACTTAAATTCACTGGTTCAAGAACACTTTAAAATAAATTAAAAAAAATAATGTTAAAAATATCTTGTCTGGAGTTATAAAAATAATTATAAACCAACGCATTAGCGGTATTTTCTGAAACTTCGACCCATTATTTATGTTTATGTATTTAAAACACTGAGAAAAAAATCCTGCGTGTATATCATAAAATTATGTTTCGGGCTCTTTGAAAACACAAAAAAGATCGGAAATTTTTACCGAAGCGCTTTGGTAATGACTTTGGTAAAATAAAAATATGGTTTTATTATGTATGCTGAAAATTGGAAATCTCGCAAGATTTGATAATTTTAGCATGATATTTTAGAGCATGGCATGAAATCCATTTATTCGGTTAAATTTACTTTTCAGTTTTGTATTTCCTTAAAAACAGAATTTCTGCTAAATCCTTACCATATGGACGGAAAAATTACCAGTTGTTAGTTTTTAGATAATTTTTGGTAGTTGGTAATGGTTTAAATACCATTTTAGGCAATTTATTTAAATGGTTTAAAGTCCCGCAGTGGACTGATCATTAAGACACGGTTCACAGCAGATCACCGAAGTCAAGCAGTGTGCGGGTGGGTGACCACGTGGATTAGTCTGCGTAGGGACCGAAGGTGTGCGGTATGGGTCCTCGTTAAACTGTTCTACCGTAAAGTGCTCGACTTCGCGTGCAGGACTACCTGCGTACAGTGGTCGGACTACCGAAGCGAGGGTACACTCCCCTCTGCTGAGGATCAATATTGTGATGGCATATTTTCGGATCATCCTCAGGGATGTTTCCCAGACCGTCGCCAATAGCCCATTGTGCAGCTCTAGTGCGACGTAAATGAACTACTACAACAACAAATGGTTTAAATACCGTATAGTTTTAGTCTTTTTAATCAAAATTCTGTTTTTTTTTTTAAACCAGAAACGTCATTAACCATACAATTTATAAAGTTTACCAGAGTTTTTTTGCAGGGTATTTTTCTCTATTCACCTTTTTTTTTTTTTAATGGCTCACAATATGGGTATTTTATATTAAATATATATTTTTTTTATCTTCAGATAACAACTATTCTTTGTTTCAGAAGTTTTTATATTATTGTAGATACGCATGTAATTACACAGACGTCTTATAGGTCCTTGTAAAGGTGAAAAATAGATTAGATCGGGCATATTTCAGATGTGCATCACAGAGGTACATTTAGGGCGCTTTTTCATTACACGACACGATACCGACAAAATCGGACGACAAATGTGTGAACGACAATGTCGTTGCCGGATCGTTCAAGCAATTGTTTTTTCACTTGTCCGATATCGTTCGTCCGAGAAGTAGAAATTCTTGTTCATTCAATGTTTTGAGTTTGAGTGAGCAGTTGATTGTTTTCTGTTGTGATTTTTTTCTGCAAAATTTAAATATGCCATATGATAATAGTCGTCTCAAACTTCTTACTTTCTTTTAGAAGAAAAAAGCTAGCAGTGCAGAAACGTTTTTGGGTGCACAAAATGGTACTTACGTATTAACGCTACCGCAGCTACAGATTTGGCTGTTTTTAAGTGCCGCCAATCTACACCTAAAATTTTTGAGACAAATCATGAAATAAAGCACTTCTTTTAAAATATAAAAATTCAAAATACTTTATTTATATAATCAAAGTAGTCATCGGATTTCGGTGGAAAATGGTTCTATATAGTGTTTAACATATATTCAAAACAGTCTCTTTTCTTTCATCAGATGCTGTCGCCATATCGTCGCTTTGAAACTAAACCGTAGTAACTCAAAAAAATCGAAAAATGAGATATTTAGGTCATTTTGTGTAAAAAAATCACCCTTTTAGAGAAGCAACGTGTTATCTTCATAGTTCCATAAAATTAATTTAGAAAGCAGATAAATCGTTATCGCATTGGCGCGATTCGCCATTTTAGTTTTAGGGAATACTGTAGCCGTGTGCCAGTTGCAACAAAACCTTGGAGGAGTTAACGTCGCTTTGAAACTAAACCGTGGTAACTCAAAAAAGCAAGTTTTTCAGGAGAGCGATTTTTTTCCTACACTGTTGTATGTCAAAATTTGAAATGAAATATGTAATATTCGAGTACCTTAACTTATTTCGAAATTACCACAAAATTAGAAATGCTACAAGAATCTGGCCTGGTTCAGCAGGGTTTTTTAAATTAAAATATTTTGTAATAGTCGCCATAGCTTTGAGTCAACTTGCAATGGAAGTTCCTGAAAAATTAGAAATCGCTATCCTGAGAAACTTGCTTTTTTTAGTTACCACGGTTTAGTTTCAAAGTAACGATATGAACTCTGATATATAAGATTCCAAATGATGTCTCACTGTCCCCCTATGTCTATTGTCCCTCCATTTAACACTGCCCCTTATTCTCTCAACTGTTTGTGTATTATGAACTTCTGTATCAGGATTAATAAAATGTATACAAATACCTACTTGCTAAGGTATTTGTATTATAAACCTTAGCAAGTAGGAATTCTTCTATTCTCTTTGTTTGATAACCTTTCCAACAACTGTCAGAATAAATTGTGCTACCATCTATGCCCCACTTGCTGATCACACTGTCTTAAATTACATTTCCAAAACGTACGTTTACTAAATTAAAGTTTCATGTCATGGGAATCGGTACATTTTCGTTTTTTTTGGGGTAAAATATTTCGCTACTGAAAAAATAAAATTGCATCTTGTTCTGTTTTTGGCAAATCCCAAAGATGCATTTTCGTAGCACTAAAAAATGGCGTCAGAAATGAGCAAACAAGGCAACAAGGAATCCAAAAGATAACTGCGTGCGAAAACGGAGTTGCTGTGTGCGAACAACAGGATTGTTCTTTATTGGTGCATTAGCACAACTTCTGCAACAACGTAAGTACCCACAAAATAAATTAGGCAAGATATGTTGTAGAAGATTTTTATGTGCTTTTCCATAAGCTACAAAAAGTCCCAAATAAATTTTTTAATTACGTCTGAATAAGAGAAACCAAGAACAAGAGTGAAGTTAATGAGGAATAATTTTTATATGGCTTTTGTCGTTAATAAGTGAAAATAAATAATGCGGACGCCTTTTAAATAAAATCAATCAAATGAACTACAAGTTCTACAGATGAATGACAACAATTATAAAACTTTAATCTTTTAATAACAAATAATTTAGCATCAAAAACGGATTCTAAAAATTATAATTCTAAATTACAACAAAAAAGAACAACAACAAAAACTATCTCAGGTTGCCACGCAACCTAAAGTGAAATATTAAAACAAATAAATCTAAAGAAAATTAAAGGTGGCGCTTCGGTCAAATATACATACGCTAATGACTTAAAATCTTAAACATACTCCCACCTTGCAAAGTGATATTATAAATAGCACTTTGGAACAAACAGTTAGCATTTCTTTAAAATACAAACTAACTCATGTATATTGGTCACCTTTATATGAAAC
>NC_092209.1:92972234-92982709 GCF_043381705.1 Parasteatoda tepidariorum
CATACCCTCCAACTTATGAGGATTTTGAAAATAATTCTTTCTAGTGGTAGCGAACCAAAGTAGAAATTTTTAAAGCAAATGGATCTCTCATAAAACTTTTATCAGAACTTAAGAATCTAGCCATATGGCCTGCACCTTTATAAGTAATAGTGGACAAGTTACGCTAAAATTATTTTTTTTTTTAAATATTAAGACATTAATTTTGCTACCGTCTGAAAAGAAGATTTCTGAAACTACGGAAATTCCGTAGCAGTTGGAGGGTATGCATCTTCGATTCTCTTTTCTTTTTGTGATATCTTTTCGTAAATTTCGCTTCATCTTTCTTATCGGCTGGCACTGAACTTCTACGTTTCGGAAGAACCGGAAGTGTTGCTCAAATGATCAATACTTCCGGCATTAACGATACTCGATGTGTACGTATGAACCAAAGTCACGTAGGTAATAAAAATGATCCACGTCACATTGCCATAGATTCGTGATGAAAACATCCATGCTCTGAGAGGGATTCGAACTGACAACCATTTGCTTCGCAATCAAATGGCTTCTCGGCCGCAATTGTGTTATTAAGCTTTTAATTTTAAAAACAAACAAAATTTTAGTTACTTTTTGTTAAATAATTACAATTTTTTCTCCCATATAAAACTAAAATAAATTAATTAAATCTAATAAATGAATTCATATTTGGAAAAACTGTATTGACATCAAATATCATCCGCTACATCTTTGTATTTGAACACTTGATTGGGTGAATAAAAAAGTATTTTATGAACGATTAAAAATTTGAACGAGTTATTGGGAGAGTGTGAACTAATAGTAGAAATTGAAAAAAAAAAGAGTTCTGGGGTAAACTGTATACTATTCTAACCGTTCTAAGATCCTTCAACTTTCAGTAATGTGGTGTCCCGCAGTGGACTGATCGTTAAGACACGGTTCCCAGCAGATCACCCAAGTCAAGCATCACTGGCTGCGGTCAGTGTGCGGGTGGGTGATCACTTGGATCAGTCTGCGTAGGAACCGAGGGTGTGCGGTATGGGTCCTCGTTAAACTGTGCTACCGTAAAGTGCTCGACTACGCGCGCAGGTCGTCGGGCTACCGAAGCGGGGGTGCCATCCCCTCCGCAGAGGATCAAAATTGTGATGGCATGTCTTCGGATCATCCTCAGGGATGTTTCCCAGACCGTCGCCGATAGCCCATTGTGCAGCTCTAGTGCGACGTAAATTAACAACAACAACTGCAGTAATGTGGTTATAATTTTAAAACCAACCCAGTTTGATTCACTCAAAATTCGAACTCGAAACACTCTGGGATGATTTTAGTTGAATTGTGAGTCACGTGGTTGTCTTTATAAAACAAACCCAATCAGAAATTATCGCAAAACATTTTAGAATTGTAGATTCTGAAAAAGTTGAGTTGGTTAAAACTGAAATGACTGAACTAATTTCAAATATTTCAGACAATTATTGTGCTTTTTTGGCGCGAAGAATTTCAAAATATCCTTCGTTTTCATGCTGATGTGTTGTTGTATGTCCTACTTTGAAAGATAGGTAGTTGAATTCCAATGTTATTTTTTTCAATTTCAAAAAAATATTAAAATAACATACTCTAAAAGACTCCCGGTGGCTGAGTGGTCCTGGGTTCGATCCTCGGGCCGGGCAAGGTTGAGTCAGCCTTTCATCCCTTCAGTCGGTCGATATATGAGTACCAAGCATGTTCGGGAACTAAACTCTGGGGGTTCCGCGTTCGGCTGACCACCTAATCGGCTGACCACCTCCTGTACTCCAGAGACCAAGGTCAAGAAAACTGAGATGGGCACAGTAGGCCTTGGCTCTCTATGGGCTGTCACGCCACTGAGTTTAGTTTAGTAAGTTTAGTTTAGTAACATACTCTAAAATATTACTTTCCCATTTTTGCAACACTATTTATTATAACTTTCCTATTTTATACCATTTTTAAATAAGATTATTCTATTTTCATGCTAATGATTTCTGTACTGTTATTGTTAAAAAATTCCAATTTCATATTTCCGCTCTTATTAAATATGTATTTTAAAATGCATCAATGCAACTTCACTATAAATCACTGAAAAACTTGCATTCATTTTCCAATAAGCATTTAAATGTTTCACTTCTAAATATATTTTCGAACTAAGGTTAAACATTATTTATCATAGTTAGGCTAACAAGTTCAATATTTCTTCTGAAAAGAAGAAATATTGAACTTGTTAGTCTAATTAGTTAGAAACGTAATCAATGTTTTCGAATGGTTTATTCTTAGTTGTTAAAGTATGGCAGTTTCTTTGCAGTGAGTTTTTTTTTCTTGGTGATATTAGTTATGATATTTAGCTGTGTAGAAAAAAATATTTTTTAAACGGATATGAAATCTTAATAGATTATTAGTTAAAATAAATTAAAGTTTTAATATTTTTTTTGGATTATTTATCTTTAAGATAGAATCTTCTTTAATAATACGACACGTCTGTTGCCCAATATGACACTCGAATCTACCCATGCAGCAGAGATAAGTATTAATTACGTGAAAATAACGTTAAAATGCCACAAGGTTTAGAGCAAAAAAACGTTTTATTTCCGTTTCAATTGGTAGTCTCGAATTAGTTAAAAAAAACGTTACTATTTGGGTTGTTTTTAACGTAAAAATGACCGATTTTTGCCCTTATTTTGACTAAGGTGAATTTCGTAACCAATTTTTCACGTGATTTTAACCATGCAGGTTACTTTTTTAACGTATTTTTTACGTTTTTTTCACCAACCTATTTACGTATATTTTTGGTTGGAAGGTTTTGGTTACGTATATTTTGTAAGGAGAAAAACTTTCAATTCAGATTCTTTTATAATTTTTCAGCTACAACTTATAATTTTTTATTGTTAATGTTTACTAATAAGTTCTTATATAAGTGCAAAAAGTATTAAAAAAATAAAAAATATAAAAAATTATTTTTAAACAAATTTTTTACACATTGGTTATTTTTTCGCAATCCAGTCATTTTGACTGATTTAGGGCAATATAGGTATATACTACGCATCAGACTTTCAAGTGTGAAGCAAAACATGTTTTTAAGAGTTCACCCCTTCAGTATCAAGATTAACTGAATTAAATATCATTTAGCATGATGCAGCAGCTGACTGATGATAGCTGAAATTAATCACATCCAAGTGACCTTCTCCCTTCCTTTAGTGGGGGGGGGCATAAAAAAACATCTTTCCGCAGTATCTTCATTAAAGCAACAAGTATTGATGCGGTTTTACTATATAATATATTGAATATACTAATATAATACACTAAACCTATATTAATATATTTGATACCTGTACAAACTGGATCTTTATACAAGTAGTGCAAAATACCAAAGTTAATACTTAGAAAAAATTCGGATATTATTTTGAGGTATTTTAAACGTAGTTTTCCGCTCTGAAATTTTTGGAGGTTTTCAGGCTTAGTAATATTATCAAACTGTTTTGACTTTGAAAAATTTCTAAGCTTTTTCTCTACTTAGAAATACTTGGAGGTATTTCAGAATTAGAAATATTTTCAAGCTGTTTTGACTTGAAAAAATTCTGAAAATTTTTGCACTCAGAAATATTTTCATGTTGTTTGAAGTTTGAAAAATTCTGAAGCTTTTTCCACTTAGAAATATTTAGAGATATTTCAGATTTAGTAATATTTTCAAACAGTTTTGAAATTGAGAAATTCTTAAGCATTTTCTACTTTGAAATATTTGGAGGTAGGGTAAACCAACCAGTGAAGGAACACTACCCAGTGAAGGAACATTTCATATATATTGATTAAAAATAAGAATTTGATAGTTTTTCTTTAGATTGATTGGTAACAATAGCTTTCTGTCAAACAATTGGAAGTCATCTAGCAATGTTTTGGATTACCTGGTCAAATAGACTTCTCTGGAAAAAATTTTGAAATTGTTATTATCTCTGCAACACCTCGTTTTGTTGAAAAAATTAAAAGGTGAGTGTTTGTACTTATATGTTTGAAGTGGAATTAATTGCATGTAATAGTCTTATTTTTCTCACTGTGAAAAAGAGAATTCAAAATATAGTTATTGAAGTTACGTTTTATATTCTTAAAGCACCATAGCATAATAAAGTACTGAGATAAGGGGGTGTTTATTCACTGGATCACCAAACGATGAAAAACCAGTGAAGGAACAAGTGTTCCTTTACTGGTTTTTTTTTCTCAGTTAATGAAAATAATAGAAATGTTTTAATTTTCTTGTACTTTTAGTCATATTATACATCAAAATTATGTTTAAAAGACAAAAAACAATTTCTAACCAGTGAAGGAACAGGCATGTTCCTTCACTGAGAATACTTCCAGTGAATGAACAGTAATGTGTGAAATATGATTTTACATGACTCTAGGATAAGTAATTCTGCTATATAGAGGACAACCGAAATTTTTTTAAAAATTGTATGAATAATTCCTGAAATAATTTCAGTTCAAAATGTTAATTTAATAGCCTAATTTATGAAAAAATTATAATTTATATTTATTAATGGGGTGTGTAGTTACATCAAATGTTAGGCAACTTGATAAACTATGTTTACAAATCGAAAACTAATTAAATATAATCATAAAAATTTAAATAGAAAATTTTTTCGCTGGCTTTTGCACCAAGAACTCCTAATAAGCTATCATTATAGGATAGCAACGTGATTATATAATTTATAAAAACTATTTTACTATGTTAGAATTTAGAAGCAAGCTCCTCAACAAAAAACAGAGTTAAACAGAAACGATACTCAATTTCTTCAGAAGATTGAGAGGGAAATCTCTCAAGATATGTTGCAAATTTTTAACGCAGCATTGACTGAAGAGTCTAATATCAAAAATGTCCAAGAGCCTGTACTTTTTTCAATATGAAAGAAGTACGTATTAAAAGAAGACCACTTGGTTAAGTCAAACTTAGGTACTGAAGCAAGTACTGATAATAAATGCATCTTAGATATCGAATTTGAAATGAGTCCTCATGCTGATCCTCTCTTAGTTGAAAAAAGAAATCATTCTATAAGTAAAATCAGTTCTTCTAAAGATCCTCTAGATATAAGTCAACAAGAGATGGATTTTCCTCAAAATTCAAGACACCTTTCTCCCGTCTATTTTCGAGAAAGGCATTCTAGAAATTTTGCTGAAAAATTAGAAGAAGTTTGGAAGAACCATTTACATTGGCCAAATATTGATGATAAAAAGAAAGGTCAAATAAGAAGAAAAACGAATAAATTACTTTTTGCACTAACTTCGGAGAAATGGCAAAAATTTCAAGAGGCTGAAAGATCTAAAAAAAGTTAAAGCAAGAGAATATGGCGAAGAAACGAGAGAAAAGATACTTAAAAAAGAAAAAAAGCTTCAAGAAGTAAGAGGAAAAAGAGTAGACAAAAAGGTGATAAAATAATAATGATAATAAACAGCATCGGATGACACAATGATTTATATTTGACTGTCAAATTATAAGAAAGAATGATTTTTTTATATTTATTTGGTATTTAACATCACTTTAATTTCTAGTTCATGATTACAGAAAAAAGCTAGCATTTTACAAGTACTTGTATGTTATAATTTCACAAACAGTCTTGTTTTTATATATTTGTACGGCTAATAAATTCATAAAGAGCATTAAAAAATAACCAAAATTAAGTGTTCCTTTACTGGGCAATTTTGTGTTCCTTCACTGGTAAGAGCTGTTCCTTCACTTGGTCTTCTTACTACTTGTTATTTGAACCTCCAAAACTCTAAAACAATATTATGTAAGTTCTCTACAATTTTTTTACATAATTTGCAATTAGTAACAAATATGTTGACTATGCTATTTAACTAAAATTACGAATTTTGAAATTAATATGATTTTTTAAAAGGCAAGCGAAGCTTAAGTGTTCCTTCACTGGTTAGTTTACCCTACTTCAGACTTAGTAATATTTTTAAACTGTTTTGACTTAGAGAAAGTCTGAATATTTTTGCACTTAGAAATATTTTAGGTATTTCTGACTTAGTTATATTGTCACGTTAAAGTGGTTTAATATAGATGACAAGATGAGGTTTAAATAATGACTTTAATAAAGGGAAGAAAGTACAAATGACGAGAACCAGTCTGCACTAAGAACTGCCTGTTTACAATGAAGGGATCGTTGACATAATAACAAAGAACCTTCTAGAAACTTCCTAGAAATAACTAAAGAGGAAATGATGTAAATTGAATGTACCACAAGCTTCTGGAATATTTATAGAATTAAATAAGAAAAATTGAGAATTATCATCCCGTATCGAACCTGGGACCTTCCGCTTTGTAGATTCGAATTACACCACTGAGTTATTGAGACTTAGACTGCTCGGCATTACTACTCCCGTCTTCGAAGAACAGCGTCTCACAGTCATAGGTTCTTGCGTGATCTTGTTAATGGTCCGGTATAGGCCGTGGTCGCCTTGGAGACATCAGTTCTTGCATTTTGATTCTGAACTCTGGCAACCCGCATGTATTGGTCTGTAATCGGTGTGCCCGGAAACAAATCCTCTTGTGCTTCTGGTGCGTAGAAGGCTTTCCTCCTGAGTACATGGACGATATCCTTTGGTTTATGTCTCCTGGATGCAGGGTCAAAATCTTGAACTTCATATGTGACCTCCGAAATGTGACACAAAACCTAATACCGGTAGAAATACTTTTTGAGAAGTTTTTCGGAGCGACCTACCTTGCGCACAGGAATTAAAATCCACACTAAGTCACCAGGCTGATAGAACACTGTGCGACGCTTGGAATCATAGCGACGTCGGTCTTTCTCCTGGGCTTCCAAAGTGCGGATCCGAACCAGCTGGCGCCGGAATAACCGCCGACGGTGTTTAGGAAATATGTGCAAAAATACAACTATATCGTCAAAATAACAAAGGCACATTTTCCATTTTAGGTGATGTAATAATAGTTCTCTCGAACATTGCAAGAGCATTACATAATCCGAACGGCATTACCTGGAATTTATATAGCCCTTCACTAGTGACGAACGCTGTTTTTTTCTGATCAGCCTCGTTCACTTCTATTTGCCAATAACCAGAGTACAGATCCATCGATGTAAAGTATTGGGCCCTTTTAAGGCAGTCTAGAATATCGTCTATTCTGGGCAAAGGATAAACGTCTTTTTTGGTGACCTTGTTGAGGCGGCGATAATCAAAGCAGAATCTCCAGCTTCCATCTTTCTTACAAACCAATACAACCGGACACGACCACGGACTCTCTGACGGTAGAATGATGTCCCGTTTTAGCATTTTGTCAACTTCGTCATTGATTATATGTCGTTCTGTAGGAGATACTCGATATGGTCTTTGGCTGATTGCTGTGTGGCTTCTGGTGTCTATTTTGTGTTTCACTTTTATTTTGTATTTTTGAAGCTGTAGTCCGTAGTAGAATGTGTCTTGAAAGCTTTTCGGCTGGTTTTGCAATTGCATCCTCTGCTCAGTGCTCAGAGTTGCGGACATCATTTGAGAGTAGTCGACTAGGTCAGTGAGCTTTGAGTCTTCACTATCAACGTATGAAGGTACTTCCGTCAACGTGTTCAAGCAGTCGGGGTTGGCAGGCTCAGCGTAACCAAAACACATGCCTTTCGAGACGTGACATACTTGTGCATGTCCATTAGCCATCCATATTGAAGTTTCGCCATTGATAAAGGATGCTATAGTGGAGGGGATAGCAGTTCCTTGATTAAGGAAACAGAATTTTATTTCCTTCGACTATTAAATCGATGTATTCTTGTTTTTCTTGGGCTTTTAATGTAATGCGTTTGAAGGAACGGTCAGGGATGACAAAGTCAGTCACGGCATGAAGGTTAAAGGTACAAGGCTTCGTTGGTTGATCTTGTAAAAGTTCATCAAAGGTAAGTTCAGCTCGGCCACAGTCAATTACGGCTTGTGATGCTTTCAAAAAGTCAAAGCCAAGAATAACGTTATGGCTGCACATCGACATCACGGAAAACTGGTAGGGCTGTGATCGAGCATCTATGGTCAGTTGCAAGGCGCAAGTACCCAGTGGTCGGCAACTTTAAGGATAGTGTCCTTTGAGGCTCATAACATGACTTTCTGTCGTTTTTGTCTGTATGCTTCTGAGATAACGGAAAAGGATGCTCCAGAGTCCACAAGTGCTTTTACGGGCTCGTCGTCGATGAGGATGTCGATGTGGTTTCCCTGCAATTTAGCGGCCAATGGAGGGTTTCTAAAAATTGCAGCCTCACCTCCCACTGAAGGGCACACGGCATAGTTTTCCTCTCAGCTTGGCGACTGGCTAGAAAGGGCGCTGCAGCATCGGCGACGGAGATCTCGTACGGCGTAATCAGTGACAGTCCTCGGGCAGGACTAGGTCATCTTCGCCTGGGAGGTGCGTCGTAGGTAGTATCGTCTGGATAGTCAGCTGACGGATATCTTCTCGGGTTGTTGGATTGGTATTCGTTAAATATGATTCGGCGTTCCCGGCAATAGCGAACGACGTAACCGGGTCGTCCGAAATGAAAGCACACCGGACGGTTATCCGCGGTGCGTCACCGGTCAGTCTTTCATTGGGGTTCACTCCGAGGAACATTTGGCCTTGCGGCGAATGTCGTCAATGGTCAAGGAGGTCTTGCAACCGGTCGTCCTGTTGTGACGAAGGGAGGTCGGTTGGTTGTAAGGGCTGCTATGGATCGGTCCATCTCGCTCCGAATAGAAACCTCAGTAGTTTGCAGTTCATGCGGATGGACTTCGAATGGCTGCGCGTTTACATGCTGAATTTCGTCTCTGACAATCTGACGAATTAGCACCGCCAAGTCAGGTGCATCGTCCACGGCTTAGAGAAATTTTGAAGATTTTCGTACTTTGAAATATTTCTTGGTATTTCTGACTTAGTAATATTTTCTACCTCTATTGACTTTGAAAAGTTCTGAAGATTTTCGCAGTTAGAAATATTTCATGATATTTCTGACTTAGTAATATTTTCTCCCTCTTTTGACTTTGAAAAAGTCAGAAGATTTTCGCACTTAAATATTTCATGGTATTTCAGACTTAGTAATATTTTCAAACGGTTTTGACTCTGAAGATTTGACTCTGAAGCTCTGAAAATTCTGAAGCTTTTTCTAATTCGAAATATTTGGGGGTATTTCTGACTTGGTAATATTTTCTACCTCTATTGACTTTGAAAAATTCTCAAGTTTTTTCACCTTAGAAATATTTGATGGTATTTCAGACTCACTAATTAGTCAAAACCGTTTGAAAATATTACTTAGTGAGATAACTCACATAACGTGTCTGGCAAAGGCATAAAAAGCAGCTTTTAAGATTGGATTAATGAAAAAGTTAAGAGAGAAGATATAAGTGAAGGGCTTTGAAAGCTATTTTTCATGTCGATAAATCAATGTTTCCAAATTTCTGCTGAATAGCAGCACTATACGCAGTAGCATCTAAATACTTACCCGAATGTAAGTGTAGTATTTTTACTAAGTTTGCATTAAAAAAACACGATCCTGAGCTGTTTGAACCCATATTGCAAAAAGCTCTTAAAGTGTAAATTTTTTTTTCAAAGCTAATATTATAATAAAATAGTTTTTGGACTCAAATAAATGCTAAATATAATTTTTTTTTAAATATAGTTTAATACTGTATTGTTACGCATCGGTCGGTAAGAATAATAAACGTAGTTCAATGAATAATCCTCAAAACAAGTCGCGAAAAGATATACTGGATGATTTAAGAACTTCATTGAAATCAAAAGCATTCATTCAGTGTTCATTTTCAGGACGTGAATGAAGCAATGGAAGTGAGTGTGAATGAAACAGGAAATGTGAAGTTGACTACGAAAATAAAAAATAACACCGAAAAACAAACCTGGAAAATAGGGGTAGCTGAGAGTAAAAAAAAAAAAAAATTCAAATTACATAAATAAATAAATAAAAAAAAAAACACAAAAATATGAATAATTAAAAATATGAAAAAAAAAGTTAAACAATGTTAGAAAAAGAAAAAAGAAAACCGCAGTAGTCGAGAGAGTCAAATCAGAGCAAAATGCATTTTCCTGTATTATGGTGAAGTGGTGAGGACTTCATGCCGTTAACATTTGAATAAGTATTCAGATGAATGAAACAAGATTCTAAGGCATCCAGATGAGCTGACGTGAAAGGGTTGGAAATATTTTCGGTATCATCGAAATCGAATTTATCTCCAAGACTTCAATAATGTGCGGAAATAGATTTAACGCATTCTTGATAACGGACACAATAATCAAATTTAAGACGCTCTTGCTTAGTCCAAAGTTGGACTGTTAAGGTATTTAGTAAATGTACCAGCGAATATCAGAACTGATAGGACTTTTAAATAACTTTAGCGACTTTAAAACGACTTTAAAAACATGAATTATTTGACTTAATTACACGTCGTTATTTTTTTAATGGTATAATTCAAATTGTATCGAAATACATTTTTCAGAATCATATATATATATATAT
>NC_092209.1:92985587-92999428 GCF_043381705.1 Parasteatoda tepidariorum
TCTTTTTCTTCATATTCCTCCTTTTGTCGTCGATCATTGACAGTAGCTACCAATACACTTGTTACAAAATCTGGATCAGCTAAATATTCTTTACTTTTCAAAATGATCGTTTTCAGATCCGCTACAGTAGCTTTTTGAGGTAATACTTCGCCAATTTCTTGGGCAACAATAATAAGATCTTCCTTTTTAAATCCTTTTGATGCTAAAAACATTTTTCAAATCAGAAGTAGCGTATCAACCGTCCTGTCGCGGACGCCACAAAATGTCGTTAATAAGTGAAAATAAATAATGCGGACGCCTTTTAAATAAAATCAATCAAATGAACTACAAGTTCTACAGATGAATGACAACAATTATAAAACTTTAATCTTTTAATAACAAATAATTTAGCATCAAAAACGGATTCTAAAAATTATAATTCTAAATTACAACAAAAAAAGAACAACAACAAAACTATCTCAAGTTGCCACGCAACCTAAAGTGAAATATTAAAACAAATAAATCTAAAGAAAATTAAAGGTGGCGCTTCGGTCAAATATACATACGCTAATGACTTAAAATCTTAAACAGCTTTTGAGTTGGCGTCTGCTCGCTAATTTATGTCTGTAATCACTTAACATCACTTAAATTCTTTAAATGTTTTAAAGTATTAACGTTTTTTTAAATCGAATTAAAATATTAGTTTCATTTAGAGTAATCTTTTTAGATGATTTTTTAAATGAGTTTTATCAAATATATCTTATGAAGCCGCTCTATCATGTTTCAAAAAAATGTTTCAGTTGAATCAGGGAACAGACTTTTTATTGTTCAATTAAGCAGAAACCAGTAGTTAGATCGAGTTCTGTCTGAAATACATAAGGGTCCTTATTTGCCTTCTTATCAAACCATTACTATTATAAAAAATATTATCTTTTCATTAAAGCATATAATGAATTTATAAAAATTTTCAATAAAACTTTTATGCTTGTTCAAGTCTTTCAACCTCATTATAATGTAAAAAATGCTACATCGTAAAATTAAAAAATTATAACCAGATATGAGAATAAGTTAATGAAACTTTTATTTTCAAATTTTACATTTGACATGATCAAATAAACGAATAAAATTGATTAAAGGAATAAAATAATGATATCAAAAGAGGAGATAAAGCAGAAACGATACACAACAACAAATAAAATGGCCACGATTTGAGGAGAAACTTGCTTGCCTAACCGACATTTGATTCCGACAAACGATATCGCCTTGTCGGATACGACATAATCGTTATCGTATCGGTGAGTGAAAAAGCACTCTGTTGCTGACCATGTATTTTACTTGACTCTATGTCGTTCACCGACAATCGGATCCGTTTTGTCGTTATCGTGTCGTGTAATGAAAAAGCGCCCTTAGGGTCTTGGAAGTGTTCGAACTTCCAACCTACATGCAGCAGACCAGAGAGTCTTGACAACTTGATGCAATATCAAAGTAAATCAAGATTTTCCAACTACTAGTCAACTCAGTATAGATGTATATTTTATTCTCTTTTCTTTTTGTGATACCTTTTTGTAAATTTCACTTTTACTTTCTTATCGGCGGGCACTGAACTTCTACATTTCGGAAGAACCGGAAGTGTTGTTCAAATGATCAATACTTCCGGCATTAACGATACTCGATGGGGACGTATGAACCTAAGTCACGGTGGCGAGAAAAATGATCCACGTCACATTGCCATAGATTCGTGATGAAAACATCCATGCTCTGAGAGGGATTCGAACTGACAACCATTTGCTTCGCAATCAGCTGACATCTCGGTCGCAATTGTGTTATTAAGCTTTTAATTTTACAAACAAACAAAATTTTAGTTACTTTTTATTAAATAATTACAATTTTTTCTCCCATATAAAACTAAAATAAATTAATTAAATCTAATAAATGAATTCATATTTGGAAAAACTGTATTGACATCAAATATCATCCGCTACACCTTTGTATTTGAACATTTGAATGGGTGAATAAAAAAGTAATTTATGAACGATTAAAAATTTGAACGAGTTATTGGGAGAGTGTGAACTAATTAATAGGAATTGAATAAAAAAAGAGTTCTGGGGTAAACTATATACTATTCTAACCGTTCTAAGATCCTTGAACTTTCAGTAATGTGGTGTCCCGCAGTGGACTGATCGTTAAGACACGGTTCCCAGCAGATCACCCAAGTCAAGCATCACTGGCTGCGGTCAGTGTGCGGGTGGATGATCACTTGGATCAGTCTGCGTAGGGACCGAGGGTGTGCGGTATGGGTCCTTGCTAAACTGTGCTACCGTAAAGTGCTCGACTTCGCGCGCAGGTCGTCGGGCTACCGAAGCGGGGGTGCCACCCCCTCCGCAGAGGATCAAAATTGTGATGGCATGTCTTCGGATCATCCTCAGGGATGTTTCCCAGACCGTCGCCAATAGCCCATTGTGCAGCTCTAGTGCGACGTAAATTAACAACTTCAGTAATGTGGTTATAATTTTAAAACCAACCCAGTTTGATTCACTCAAACTTCGAACTCGAAACACTCTGGGATGATTTTTGTTGAATTATGAGTCATTAGGTTGTCTTTATAAAACAAACCCAATCAGAAATTATCGCAACACATTTTAGAATTGTAGATTCTAAAAAAGTTGAATTGGTTAAAACTGAAGTGACTGAACTAAATCCAAATATTTCAGACAATTATTGTACTTTTTTGGCGCGAAGAATTTCAAAATATCTTTCGTTTCCATGCTGATGTGTTGTTGTATGTCTTACTTTGAAAAATAGGTAGTTGAATTCCAATGTTAATTTTTTCAATTTCAAAAAAATATTAAAATAACATACTCTAAAAGACTCCCGGTGGCTGAGTGGTCCTGGGTTCGATCCTCGGGCCGGGCAAGGTTGAGTCAGCCTTTCATCCCTTCAGTCGGTCGATATATGAGTACCAAGCATGTTCGGGAACTAAACTCTGGGGGTTCCGCGTTCGGCTGACCACCTAATCGGCTGACCACCTCCTGTACTCCAGAGACCAAGGTCAAGAAAACTGAGATGGGCACAGTAGGCCTTGGCTCTCTATGGGCTGTCACGCCACTGAGTTTAGTTTAGTAAGTTTAGTTTAGTAACATACTCTAAAATATTACTTTCCCATTTTTGCAACACTATTTATTATAACTTTCCTATTTTATACCATTTTTAAATAAGATTATTCTATTTTCATGCTAATGATTTCTGTACTGTTATTGTTAAAAATTTCCAATTTCATATTTCCGCTCTTATTAATTATGTATTTTAAAATGCATCAATGCAACTTCACTATAAATCACTGAAAAACTTGCATTCATTTTCCAATAAGCATTTAAATGTTTCTCTTCTAAATATATTTTCGAACTAAGGTTAAACATTATTTAGACTAACAAGTTCAATATTTCTTCTGAAAAGAAGAAATATTGAACTTGTTAGTCTAACTAGTTAGAAACATAATCAATGTTTTCGAATGGTTTATACTTAGTTGTTGAAGTAGTCTTTGCAGTGAGTTTTTTTTTTTCTTGGTGATATTAGTTATGATATTTAACTGTGTAGAAAAAAAATATTTTTTTTTTAAACGGATAATAAATCTTTATAGATTATTAGTTAAAATAAATTAAAGTTTTAATATTTTTTTCGGATTATTTATCTTTAAGATAGAATCTTCTTTAATAATACGACATGTCTGTTATCCAATATGACACGCGAATCTAGGTAAAAAAAAGGTCAAGGAGGAAAACTTTCATGATGCAGGCAATTCAGCTTCTTCTACAATTTATAGTTTTTTATTGTTAATGTTTACTAATAAGTTCTTGTTGTTGTTGTTGTTAATTTACGTCGCACTAGAGCTGCACAATGGGCTATTGGCGACGGTCTGGGAAACATCCCGGAGGATGATCCGAAGACATGCCATCACAATTTTGATCCTCTGCGGAGGGGATGGCACCCCCGCTTCGGTAGCCCAACGACCTGCGCGCGAAAATAAGTTCTTATATAACTGTAAATAACAATAAAAAAATAAAAAATATTAAAAATTATTTTTAAATTTTTTTTTTGCACATTAGTTATTCTTTCATAATGCAGTCATTTTGACTGATTTAAGGCAATATAGGTATATACTACGCATCAGACTTTCAAGTGTGAAGCAAAACGAGTTTTTAAGAGTTCACCCCTTCAGTATCAACTGAATTAAATATGATTTGTCATGATGCAGCAGCTGACTGATGATAGTCACAATCAAGTGACCTTCTCCCTTCCTTTAGTGGGGGGGGGGGATGGNGGGGGGGGGGGGGGATGGTGCATAAAAAAAGCCTCTTTCGGCAGTATCTTTATTAAAGCTCCAAGTATTGATGGGGTTTTACCATATAATATATTAAATATACTAATTTAATACACTAAACCTATATTAATATATTTGATACCTGTACAAACCGGATCAATTATCTTGATACTAGTGGTGCAAAATACCGAAGTTATTACTGAAATATTACTAGATTTGCATTAAAAAAACTCAATACTGAGCTGTTTGAACCTATATTTCAAAAAGCTCTTAAAGCGTAAAATTTTCTTCTTCAAAGCTAAGATTATAATAAAATAGTTTTTGGACTCAAATAAATGCTAAATATAATTTTTTTTAAATATAGTTTAATACTGTATTGTTACGCATCGGTCTGTGAGAATAATAAACGTAGTTCAATGAATAATCCCCAAAACAAGTCGTGAAAAGTTATACTTGATGATTTACGAACTTCATTTAAATCAAAAGCGTTCATTCAGTGTTTATTTTCAAGACGCGAATGAGGCAATGGAAGTGAGTGTGAATGAAACAGGAAAGGTGAAGTTGACTACGAAAATAAAAAATAACGCCAAAAACCAACCTGGAAAAATAGGGGAAGCTGAGAGTACAGAAAACAAAATCAAATTACGTATATAAATAAAAATAAAAAAACAGAAAAATATGAATAAATAAAAATATGAATAAAAAATTAAACAAGGTTAGAAAAAAAAGAGAACAGCAGTAGTCGAGAGAGTCAAATTAGAGCAAAATGCATTTTCCTGTAATATGGTGAAGTGGTGAGGACTTCATGCCGTTAACATTTGAATAAGTATTCAGATGAATGAAGCAAGATTCTAAGGCATCCAGATGAGCTGACGTGAAAGGGTTGGAAAGATTTTCGGTATCATCGAAATAGAATTTACCTACAAGACTTCAGTAATATGCGGAAATAGATTTAACGTATTCTTGATAACGGACACAATCAGTGTTAAGACGCGCCTGCTTAGTCCAAGGTTGGACTGTTAAGGTATTTAGTAAATGTACCAGCAAATCTCTGAACTGTTAGGAATTTTAAATAACTTTAACGACTTTAAAAACATGAATATTTGATTATTGCGTCGTTATTTTATTAATCGTATAATTCAAATTGCATCGAAATTCATTTTTTAGAATCATATATATATATATATATTTAATTCTTGCAATATTAAGTAAAATGTGTTTTAGGAATATTACAAGCAATTATTTGTTTGGCTAGAGAATGCATTTAGGTAGAAATAATCTGTAGTTATAGATCTTGCAAAATTATTTTATGTNATATATATATATATTTAACTCAGCAATATTAAGTAAAATGTGTTTTAGGAATATTACAAGCAATTATTTCTCTAGAGAATGCATTTAGGTAGAAATAATCTGTAGTTATAGATCTTGCAAAATTATTTTATGTACTAAAAGAACAAAATTGTTAAAGAAATCTGGCAAATATATATTAAAACGAAGATTAATAGAATAAACTCGTGTTGCGTATCGAAAGTACACTTCATTTAGCAATTTTGTAGAAAAAGGTGAGTTTTAGGAACAGCTGTTGAGAAATAAGTGTTTTCCACTTCAGTAGTGTTAAAACGGAGCATTGAAACTTATAATGCTAACATTTGATACATTTTTTTAGACTTTGTCAAAGCCTTTTAAAGTTTTTAACGAAGAAACTATTTAGTGAAGAAAATGTTTGATTTCTAAAATGACAGCTGTTAAAACTTTTTTTTCTCGGACTCTAATATTAAGGCAATTCTATCTATTGAAACAACTATTTTACACAGTATTTTATTAAATAATATCATACTCCAGTTTGTGATAAATTTAGAAGTTATCAGCGCCAATTATTTCGCCAAGCGTCATTATCACACTTTATGCACTCTGTAAGTAGATTAAGGCTTCACTCTCTTCAAACTTCCTCCTCTGTAACCATGGCAAATTTTAGAGCAGTATGTTCCATTAAAAAATTGGAGTATTATTTTTTATTATTTATTTTATAACCGTCGTCAAACAGCAGAACAAATTTTGAGTGTACGACTACCAATGTTCAACTCCGTCGTCACGTAACTCTAATCCTAATCCAGAAGACGAGGAAACAAATGGATCAAGTAATTTTAAATCAGGATAAATTTGTCTTTTTGGAGGTGTTTTTGATGAAATTAAGCAAATGCATGACGAGGAAAACCTCCCACGTTTAGCCTGAGTCGGGTGCAGTATTCGCATTGACCAGCCATCACTGGGATTGGAACCTGGGTCACCTCTTTGAGAGGTGAGCCACTACTGCTCTGAAATATACTTGTATAAAGACACATTAAGATTTTTTAAAACTATGATAAGGGAGACGAGAAAAGTATGGAAAATGGAAGAGCTGTCCAAAGTTTGGTCCAATCTCCAGACCAAACAATAGGAACCGTATTTCCCAGATTGCGGTTACTCTCAAGATTTTAGGGGTAAGAAATCCGAATTCCTCATAAAAAAGTATACTTTTTCAGAGAAAGTACGGTTTTGTGTCTGATTTTGTAATTTGAAACATCGTATGCGCTAATTAAATGGCATATTTGAGGTTATCTCATTCAACCATTACGATTGATCCTAATCCCATCATTAAATCAAAAGTTACTCAGTGTAGTCCGTTTAATTTTTTGCTTACTGTGCAACGTTAAACGTAAAGAAAAAGAATTTTTTATTTTAAAACTGTCGGTCAAAAGCAGACTCAATTTTAGGGCTTACCTTGTAATTTTTAACCCAATCCAAAAGACAAGGGAACTCCTGGATCAAGTATTTGGAGAAGTTTGGAGCACTGGAGTTGCCAACCGGAGCTTTAACGCGATTTATAGAACATGCCCCCGCAAGCTACTAGTAGCTCGAGATCGACGGTTTGGCGATCAAATACTTATACATTGTTTCTTAGACATTTCTCTCCCTGAATCGAATGACAACAAAATCTAGTGAATCGAACTAATTGTTGTCGCTGTTTCTTAATTTATCATAACCGGTCTTGCCAATAGGCTGTAACAGCTCCATGAGTATGTTAACGCATAGAAAATCCAAAAACAAGAATCGATTTTTATTTCAAATCATCCCTATCATGTCTCGGGCAGATGATTGGACAAGGAAACTAATTACGTCAAAATTGATTTTATGGGCATTTGTAATAAATCAGCTCATAATTTATAAGTTATAAGGAGTTTAATTGGTACGTAGTATTAAAAAAGTACAATGTTTTGAGGACGGAGATTTAATCGTTAGTCAATATAACAAGTCCACTTCAAGATTTCTTCTCATCATTTCCATATAAAGGTATTTTTGTGATGCTTCAGCTCGCCTAAATGTTATCAGAGAGTAATACGGAGCAAATTCTTTCAATATATATCAATTCAGAAAATAATATGTAATGTAACAAGAATAGCCAAATATTTACTCAACCGTTCTATCGTCAAAGCTCTATAACATTAACTAAATATGTTGCGTATATTTATTTTTTTATGCTACTTTATTATCTAATACTTGTGAACACAATAAAAGTTGATTAGATAGTCGGTAATAAAGAAACCTTAACTAAAATACCTATCTAATCGTAGCAATAAATTAGGTTCAGTTTCTATTTTTCAAAATATTAAATGAAAATAAGAAGACAACATTGTTTAAATAGTTATTTTATTTCTTATCAGTTCTTTTATGAAATGCAAATTATTCTAAAGTGCATTGAGCTGTAATATTGTTCAAACTTGTTGTACGCTTCATATGATACTAAGTTGATATACTATATTGCAATTCTTTTACACTACACTATACTTCATTAAGTGTTTCTTTGTAATAATGTTAATACGCTATGTGTTAATAAGTGTTTCTTTGGACTGAAGAGGCAGCTAAGATCGAATCTTCTCAGCCGAAAAACAAAGTTGAAACTCTATAAAACCCTCATACTTCCTCTGCTACTTTATAGAAGCGAAACTTGGACCCTAAACTCAGCGGTCACCTTCGAAAGAAAGATCCTCAGAGCCATCTTCGGCACAAGTCAAGAAAGGGGATGCTGGCGAACCAGATATCACTTCGAGCTCTATAAGCAGTCCCAAATTTCAAAAATAATCAGCAGTCACAGGCAGAACCATCTATGGAGAAGCTCTGAAAATAGCACCATGAGAATCGTTATTTTGAGGAACCCCGAGGTGTCACGCCCCAGAGGCAGACCCCCTACTAAATAACTCAATGACATCGAAAATGATTTGAAAACCCTAAAGATTAGAAATCGGAAAGGAGTTTTCTTGAATAGGTGGCGCTGGTCAGTTGTCTAGGCAGCCAAGGCCTGCAAGGAGCTCTTGCGCTGACAAAGAAGAAGAAGACAATACTTCATCTTGAACGGGAATATGGTTCAAATGAATTTGAACCGTGTTGTCATTATTACTGAACAATGAGTGGATTTCTATGGGGGTTTCGATGAAATTTTGATGTATGCTAAGAAATCCTTTATCTTCACATAGGATCTTATAAACGAAGGGTGGGGCGGAATTTTTTTCTACAATAGGAAACAATAGATTGGAAGTATTTAAAGAATAATAGAAAGTGAGGAGAAAGCGTGTATGTATATATATATATTAAATTGGAGGGTCCAACCTACCTTAATAGGTAAATATCCATAAGTAACAATTAATATAACTGAAGGAAATGGCTCATAAACAATAACTGTTTTTATAGAAAATAACGAAAACAGTTAATCCAATAAATGAATCCGAATGACTCATGATATTCCAAAATATGATTAATGTTAACCATAAAACAATATATATCCGTCGTTGAACAGCCGATTCAATTTTTGGGTTAACGACTGCTAATGTTCAATTCCGTAGCCTTGTCATTTTGAACCTATCCGGAAGACAAGGATACTCCTGGATCAGTACCCCCAGAGGTGTTGATTTGTTATGGGAACATGGAGGGCTTTGCGACTTGACTGATTTAACTTGCATCTGTCACCATTTACTTCACGGGGAGTCTTCGGCCGGCTTGGATCGAACCCACGAACGCTTGGACGTGGGCCCAGTGCCCTACCAAACAGGTTATCCCGACCTTACCATAAAACAATGTGTAATAAATCAAAGATTATAAACGAAAAAAAACTATAAGCAAGAGGGCAAAGTGAAAAGTGAGCTGAAAACTCAAAATCGCTAACGGCGCCAACATAGGTATTGCATGAAATTAATCATTTGGAAAATAAGTTCTGCAACTATTGCCAAAAAATGTCAAAGTGGTATGATACAATACGCAGGAAGAGAGCCGCGATGGCTCAGGGGATAGAGCGTTCGCCTTCCAATGAGGTGAACAGGGTTCGAATCCCACCGATGGCTGGTAGATACGAATCCGTATCCGGCTTGGACCAACCACAGAGCTGACGTTAAATACCCTCAGTGGTAGACGGATTTTGGGTTAGAGTATCTTTGCAGTCAGGCTAACTGTGGGAGGTTCTTGTGGTCTCCCTCTCCATGTAACGCAAATGCGGGTTAGCTCCATCAAAATGTCTTCCATGAAGGCAAATTTCTCCTAATACTCGATCCAGGAGTTCCCTTTATCTTCTAAATTTGGGTTCAAGATGACAAGGCTACGTAGTTGATTATTAGTAGTCGTAAACCCATAAATTGTGCCAGCTGTTCAAACACGGTTATAAAATAAAATACGCAGGAAGGTAAAACTAACCGAAAAGGACATACATTTTGAACTGTTCTTCTGACTTGATTATTGGGATCTTATTTTCAGGATTTTGGCTGTGTCCCCCCTTCCAGGATCAGAAAGTCAAATCTGCCGATATTTTTATTTTAGATTCCGTGAAAGCACGTTTCTTTTTGTCTGATTTAGGAATTTAAGAACTTTCTTCTGCCTAATACACAAGGTTAGAACAATACGTTTTTAAGATTTTAGTGTGTAAAAAATAATATGAACATTTATAAAAAAGTTATTCATGGGTTCTGTTTTTAATTTTCTTTTTTCAGACGAATTCTTAAAAATACAGTCAAACCTCGCTATAGTAAACATGGTTTATAGTGAACTCCCGGATATAATGAACGAAATGTTCGCTCCCGTGTATGCATAAATAATATTATTTTTTGTGGATATAGTGAACCAAAAGAAGAGAGGAAATTTGGATATTATGAACTTTTTTCTGTCTTCCACAGTTTGTCTTCATTTTTTGGTCATTTTGAAATTTTTACATAAAATACACCGATTTTTAAAACCTATTGCGTGGAATGTAGCCATAAGCATTTTTTCTTGTTTGCTTCTTCTGTTTCAGTTTCCCTTCCCTAATTAAAGGTCATCCCTAAATTTTTTGTAGGCAAGACGAAGAGTAATAAAAATAAAAGTGAACACGCTTTTTTATGATTACGTATTGTTAAATCATTTTTCTATTTCTTTTTACGGGTCATTTATTTCAATAATGTGTCATAAAAGGGATCAGTTCGGAAAAATGAGTTAAAATTGTTTGCGGTACGGATATAGTGGACTCCCCGGTTATGGTGAACCGAAATTTTAGTCCCTTGAGGGTCCACTATAACGGGGTTTAACGGTATAAATAATGACATATAAAAGCGATTACTCGATTACTTCTTTAAATATTGAAAATAGTAATAGCGTAACATAACGATGTCACAAAATCAAAATAAAATTGCAACTAAGCTTCAAAGGACAGGGATTAACATCGGAGATACAAAATTAAACAATCTTAACTACTAGTAAAGTTCCTTTTTTTCAACAGTGAAAAGGAACTTCAGAGAAAGGGGATTTATTTTTATAAAGTCACTTTATTAAAGTTTGGGGGCAAAAGAGAAAATCCTGCTGACACTGAAGCTCATTAGCATTAAATGTAGATTATTCACAACGCACGTTTCACTCGAGCTGATGACTTTTTTTTATTTTTTTTTTTTGCATACGAATCAGTTTTTCATCCTCCATTAATGACGCGCATTAGTTTTGTATATTTTTTCCTCTCTTTTTTGTTGTAATAATTTTTACAAAAAATGTCTTACGTGAGTTTTTACCAATACATAAACAGATATCTCATTAGCAATAATTTATACATCGAAACACATGGATTGTTTTTGTTTTATTCCGTATTTTATGATTAAAAAAATAAACTTTAATGTTACAAAGTAATATAGTTATATAGTAACTCTTTAAGTGTATTAAAAGATATATTTTAACAATCTTGACTTATTAAATGGACGATGCATTGTTATACCCTAATAATCTCCACAATGCTTATGTAACTGCAATTGTAAAGATTATTTTATTTATCAATTATTTCATTTTTTTAATTATTTATTTTTGAGTTGTGGTGGCTTAGGGTTAGAGCGTTCTCCTCAAACCGGGTTCAAATCCCAGCGGTGGCTGATCGATGAGAATTCCGCACCCAGTTCGCACTGACAGCAGTGCTGACTTAAGATATCCTCAGTAGTAGATGGATCATGGACTAGAGTCCCCTTGACGTCAGACTCACCGTGGGAGGTTTTCCTCTCCATGTACCATTTTCCTTTTCTTCTCCCAATATTCGATTCAGGAATTCCCTTGTCTTCTGAATTGGGTTTAAAATGACAAGGCATCAGAATTAACCATTGGTAGCTGTAAACTCAAATTTGTGTCGGTTACTCAACGACGTTTATAAAATAAAATTATTTATTTTAAAAATTAATGATTAAGTAAAATTGTATATCTGTTCAAATTTTTTTGATGCTGATACAGTCTGATGAATTAAAATAATAGTTTGGCTAGGTATCGCACGAAAAAAATAATATTAAAATAGTTTATTTAAAAAAAAATTGATTGAGAGCAATATTTAAAAATCTAATTTAATGGAAAACTGTACCTAGTTTTTGATTGATGCATCAATCATGAGAAGAAGAAAAAAACTAGTACCAGTTGGTACGTAATTTGTCACTAATTATCTCCCGATTACGTCGTATGCAATTGTCTCTGATTTATTTCTCATGTCCTGTAAATCTCATCCAATAAAATATGATGGTATTTTATCAAGCGTGGAAAGATTGCATGAACATCCAACGATTTCATGCTCGTGCGTGTTAACTCATACAAATATTCGACATCAATAACTATTCACTTTATTTATAAACAACTATTCACTTTTCATCGTCACTAATATTCGTATTGCGTCTACGCATCTATTTATCATAGATGTAAAGCTAAATCATCTCAGAATCGGCCGCACTTGTTCAAAATGTAGAGAAAACTTGGAAAAATCACAGAATAATAAAAAGAGAGGGAAAAAATCTATAAAAAACCGGGACAAAAAGGATTTAATCTCTTCATCATCTCACACTATTATATCTGTGAAAAGAAGTGCTTCCTAATATTGTCCAAAGCAAAATATATGAATGCAATAGTCTGAGGAGCACTTACAAAATTGTTTTGAAACAAAATAGAACATATTAAGTAAGATCACGTATAAAAACAGAAAATAAAATGTAAAGAAAAAACGGAACAAAACAGAAAACGAAGTTCTTAAAGCGAGGAGCGTATTCAAATGAACTTACGTGTACGGGAAAATTTTCAAGAATGATTTCAAATATTTTCGTAATAAGATTGCCAGATTACAAAATATGAAAACCGAAGCGCAAATTGAGGTAAAAGCGTAAAAAAGAGGGATTTTACTTAATAGCACGTTCAAACTGCAGTACTGAAGCGCGTTCGATTTGTTAGTTTACAAGGATTGGCCTGAAAAAGGACGTGTGCAAGGAAACATTATACTGGATAACTTAAAAAAGTTTATAATTAATAAGGTTGATTTTAATTATACAATATTAATGATTTTAGAAAATTAAAATTTATTTATGAAAAAAATGAGAAGCATAAACTGCACCTTTTGCTCATACCTTCAGCCACGGATTTGCCCGAAATGGATTTGCACGTGGTAAAAATTTGTTTTACGGATACTAGAACGGGTTCAATAATAATAAATTCATTTATTGTTATTATTATTCATTAAAAAATTAGTATTGTCGTGCTGCTATGATTTTTAAGTATAAAAGAAAACATGCTCGAAAAGCCGAAGAAGGTATTGATATAAGTTATACACCCTTGTGCAAATTAATTGAAACAAACTCAATAAATTCAAAAAACTAAGAAAAAATGCTATTTTATTTAAATTTATACGAACTCAAACATTTTTAGAACATAATATGATCTCCACGACACTTTATTAACATTTGGACACGATTCGACATGGATTCCACTAATTTTTTACAGTCATTTATAATATTTGTGTCCTTGTACCACACATGAATTAACGCCGTGATTAGCTTCTCCATAGTTGTACAGTCCATATTTAATAGGCGATTCTTGCATATGGCCCAGAGATTCTCAATTGGGTTGATATCCGGAGAGTTCCCTGGCCATTCCAATGTCTCAATTTGATTCTCAGACATGAATTTCTTGACAATTTTGGACGTATGGCAAGGAGCTAAATCCTGTTGAAAAATCCCTGTTCCATCAGGGTATCGTTTCTTCAACT